>NW_017306777.1:218927-228210 GCF_000935625.1 Nanorana parkeri | reverse complement strand
GGGGCTATAGCATGAAACAATGCCACAGTTACAATGGGCATATCTGTGTGTACGCCCCACCCTAGCACAGCGTGCATTTTTACTTTTACTGTTTCTTGTTACAGTCCCCTTTAATGATTACAGAACATGCTTCAGGCAGTTTTGTTCTTACATGAGATGCACGTGTTAAAAAAGCTGACATCAGTTAATCCCAAAGCAATAAAGACAAATCACATTTTTATTTTAGTGCACGCTTCTGTTAAGCCAGAAAAGTGGACGTTGTAGCATATACTCTATAGCGGGGTAGGCATTTGTTCTGGCTGTGGTCAAAATACAAATCCCATCATGCATATGCTTCTTGGAGTCATGTCTGTGGCTGTCAGAGTCTTGCAATACCTCATGGGATTTATAGTTCCACAATAGCTGGAGGGCCGGAGTTTGCCTGCTCTATAGCAAACCACACTTATTAGTAAATTTACCGTTTACTGCAGCCTGTAAATTGTGTGAGCATGTCATTTTATCGTTCCTCGCACAACTGGTGGGCTGGTGTATGCACAGAACTTTAGCAGAGAAAACCCATTATTGTATATAGCTGGTGACTTTGCAAGCATGGTATGTCATAGTGGAAGGGCCAGAAACAGATGGTAAGCCATTCCCTACAATATGCAGGCTAGGGCACTGAGATCAAACATAATCTGCATGTGAGCTCTATAACTGTACTTACTATTTTGATAAAGAGGTGGTAGGCTATTCAAGGTAGTATAAGTGTATATTATTAATACATTCTATTAAAAGTTTTTTTTTAATCAAGAAAATAAGTAACTCATAAAGAAAAAACCCTTTTTGAAGATGGCGTAGTAGTCAATTTGTCAGTACCACTACAATTACTCAGGACTCAATCACGACAATCTTTGTTTTTTTTTTTAAAGAAGATTACAGAATACAATACTTAATTATAGAACAGATACCTCTCTCCCTTCAAACACCCGTGATACACTAGGAAAGATTGCAAAAATTGCTTTTATTTACTCTGGAGATGAAGCGGCAAAGAAGCGATATGATTGCAGTGTGCAAATTGTTTAATGGCGATGGTAAAATCAGTGATAAACTGTTTACTCTCTGTCCCTTAAGAAGACAAGAGGCTACCACATGAAAATGGACGAAAATAGGTTTAATCTCAAACTGCATGGCCACACACTAGTAGATTTCCAAATCAATAGCCGCTGGGAGTCTGTTTAAACAGCCCAGATGCTGGCGACGTACACTGTACGTCGTCAGTCACGAAGGGGTTAAGAAAAGTATGTCCATGTTTCTCCAGGACAAACTGAACAGGACAAGCTTTTTGGCAAAAGATTACAGGAGGCTGAGAAGAGTATTACAATAGTTGTTGCTAGTGCTTCCACCAGTTTGACATGTCCTAATGTATAGGGATTATAGTCATAGCAACAAAAAAATCTGTTATCACACCCCATGTTATGCCTTTTCTGTCCTAGAACATGAGCAGCTTTGGGAATGAGGGCTTCTCTAGCACTGGGTTGATGTTTTTCTATGTGTTTTGATCCATTAAAGGTAAAGTCAGGTCGAAGGACGACCCCATCCAAGAGCCATGATATGTGCTGTGTTGTGCAGTTCTTTTACTATCTCCATCTTATTCTGCACATGCACAGCCGTTTCTGCATAGACCCTAATGGGAGGAGCTATTTACTTGCAGGTAAAAATGAGGCTGGGCTTGGTGCGCCTGCATTCGCCCAAGCCTGCTCAAAACCCTGACTGTCACCTCCTCCTCCCAACCCAATCAGTTGCAGGGAGGCGCATTCCCCTGCAACTGGGAACAAAGGTGCAGGGAACATTCCCACCGCAATTGTCGACACTGATTGGGTTGGTAGGAGGGGGTGGCGATCAGAGTTTTGAGCGGGCTTGGGTGAACTCTTGCAGGCTTGGGTGATACCTACTTGCAGTCTAGTTGCAGGTCTCCAGCTGATGGAGATCTGTAGTGGGAACAATTTACAGTAGGGGATAGAAAGGGTGAGGGAGGACAATTGGCTTCATAATAAAAGTTTTGTTATGCTTATTGCATGACTTGATCAATAGATTGTTTTACTTCGCCACTGAGCCTTTCCATTGTGTTGCTATTACTTATTTAATAGGGCTGTGGAAATTAAAGATTAATTTCTCGATTAATCGTTAAACTTTTTGATCGATTAAAATTATTTTGATCGCTAATAAAAATACTCACCTCTCCGCCGGCTTTCCGGAAGTCCCGTCCCGACGTCCCGGTGACGTTACGGACATCGACGTCACCGGACTCCTCCCCCCTTCCTCAAGTGGCTCCGTCGGCTAACAAAGGGAAGAGGGGAGGAGCCCGGTGACGTTGATGTTCGTGACAGCTAACGAAGGGAAGGGGGAGGAGTCCGGTGACATCGATGTCCGTGACGTCACCGGACTCCTCCCCCCTTCGTTAGCCGACGGAGCCACTTGGGCCGGTGAGTTTGCCAAGGAAACTTTCTGCACGAGCGCCAGCCAAGGCATTGGCCTATACACATACAGCACAGCAATGAAGTAATAAAATGAACTAGGATCACACTAATCCAGCACGTTGCCCCACTCAAGCGGCGGCCATATTGAGTGGGGCATGTGAGATTAATAACGTGCTGGATTAGTGTGATCCTAGTTCATTTTATAACTTCATTGCTGTGCTGTAGTTGGATGCAGTTGGATCTGTATGCGCGTTATAATTAATCGAAATTAATCGATTTTAAAAAAATTTCGATTAATCGAACACAAAAATTGTAATCATTACCAGCCCTATTATTTAACAATACATATTTTTAAGTTCTTATATCAACTAGTGATCCCTGTAACTCGTCTTTGTTTCCTGCTGTAAATAGTGTTTTTTTGTTGTCCTTACTTACAGTGATCTTTGCAATCATATATGGAGACTGGAAGACAGAAAAATAATCCAGATAATTTACAGGTTGCGACCAATTTATGGTATTCTGAAGAACACCAAAAAATCTATTTATTTAAACAATCTACAATGTGCAAATAGTTTTTTTTTCTCTTTCATTGTGCAGAAACACTCATCCGTGCCTTCATATTTGAAGAACGCCAAGTTTCACTGTGGCCAGCTTTCGGAGATGTTTGTTACTGGTGCTTTATCTATGAACTTAGTTTATAGTGTTTATTATGCTGATATACAAAACAGTGTGGGGAGCTGAAAGCATTCATTTCAGGTGAAATATGACTCACACAGCCTCTCCTACATTATGAAATGATAACATGGGCCCGGAAAGAGGACACGGAGTAATAGCTTTGTACATGATGAGTTATTTGCCTGTCCATTCTCTCGCTCTGCAGTTTCTATGAAACAGAAAGGTATTGGTGCATTGCGATGACGTGTGTGACCGAGGCAAGGAACTGAAGCGAGTTTCCAGAAGTAAACAAAGACGTTGTCATTGTTTGCGGCAGTAATATATTGCTGCAGAGCCAATTTACTCTGCAGCTCCCCTGTCTGCAACAGGCGTAGGTAGCCAGTAGCTTTCTATCCATGACTGGAGGACTTTTAAACAGTCCAGCGCACTTTCTGTACTTGGATCCCACAACATGGTCAGCAATGGTGCCAACATGTAAACACTGATGTTCCACTAGATTTGGTTTATATACTGTACAGCAGGGGTAGGCAACCTCGGCACTCAAGCTGTTGTGAAACTACAAGTCCTATGAGGCAGTGCAAGCCTCTAACAGCCACAGGCAAATCTCCCATCATGGAGGCATCATGGGATATGTAGTTTTACACAGCTGGAGTAACAAGGTTGCCTACCACATACAGAAATATGACTGATAGACTTTATATGCCTGGGATTGCTATGACTGCAGTCCAGCACTGTCCATGCTACAAGGTTACTTCAATACAAATATGAGTTCTTAAAGGTGTAATTCCAAACTTGAGGAAGGGGAGTGACTTCTCCCTGAAACACATTGAGACTGACAGCTGGGACACTTGTTGTCTAGTACCTTCACCTTGCTGGCCACTAGTGTGGTTTGTCTACTTAACTCCTCCGCTTACACTGGACTCCAACCCAGCATGTAAGCTCTACCTTAGTACAGAGAGCCAACACTACAGCATTTTCCCTTCTGGGATCAGCACCACCATAGCGATCAGCAGGTATTTTGTTACCATTGTTCTTGGATGATAAAGCCTTTGAAGCTCTTTTCCTTCCCCCTTTTGTGCTTTAGCTGGACATGCCTCTTTCAATTTCAATAGCTATTAAAACAAAACTTCAGACAAAAATAACAGGATAAAAATGAATAGTTTAATACAAATTTTAAAAAGCCAATTTTGCTACAATATTCAAACTCAGTCCAGAGATTTATCCTGCAGTATTTTTTTCTGTCACTAGATGTCCTCAGTCTGATGACCAGTAACATTCAACCCACTTCCTCTGAACCCAGGTTGTCCTGTGCAGTGAAAGGAGTTGCAGCACAGTGATGAGCTCATCTCTAATTAACTATTTTTTCTCTTCCTATCAGCATACTTATTGCCATTACATGAATTGATTAGCTCCTTGTGCTGTTTCTTACTCTCACGCTTCAACCCTGTTGTACAGAGGCTGCTAGAGGATTATACCAGATCAAATTCAGATACTTACACTACTTGCATTTAAATAATTAGTTGTTGTATTAAGGATTTCAAAGCTGCATTAATTTGTGTCTTTTTCTGCCTAGAGTTCAGCTTTAGGCTTTACAGAACAGCATCTAGAGAGGAAGTGTTACAAATGAGGTCAAATGAGGACATACATGCAATATAAATGTTCCACAGTCCAACTTTCAAACTGAATATAATTAGCAGACGTCAGTGAAAAAACACATTATTATCATGTGATATATAAATGACAATGTCTGTGGCAAGGCCCGCCACAGACGGTGTAGATAATAGTATAATGAAATAAAAATTCCTCTTGAAGGTATACTATGCATGATTGTATTACTAAGTATAAAACGTGTATACATACAATGTAAATTTACAGAATCAAATGATTAATGCAACTAGCACTGAAGAACTGTTAAGAGAAAGCAAGACAAAAAAGATAAAAGCACAAGAAATCACAGGTAGGTGTGTATTTTTTATTTTTGTCACTTTGCTTGAATCAGCTTTTGTTAAACCTTTTACATTGAAGAAACCATTAAAAAAATGTTCAGGTCTCAGGGAACTACTACATAAAAATGATTATAGTTACAGTTTATGGTACATTAGCTTCATACAATACAGTGCTCACCAATTTATTATTAATTAGCTCATACACAATGGCAAACCTTTGTGCATTTGACATATGACATGTGAGGCAGACCATTTTTCAACACCTCCTCCTCTATAGCACAACATTTTTTTCAGTAAAGCATGAAATAAATAATAAGAGTACAATAAATAGGTGCATATTTATAAAGCAATGAATGTGACATTCATCAAACATTCAACGCAGGTTTATCCTCCTGGTGCATCTGTTTTAAAAAACAGCGGCAAATCCAACCTGCAGTGAATGTTTGGTGAATGTCACATTTGCTGCTTTAGAAATATGTCCAATAGTGTTCATCTACTTTGGTCATCAGTGAAGCAGAGCCCTCTTACTTTGGAAAGTGTAGTGGCCTCCTTAATTGCTGGTCAGTGGCTAAATGTCCCCTTATATTAATAATAATGAGCACCTTTTTGGTCAATGTAGTGCTCCCTTTCAACTGCCCCCTTACATTGGGGATAACTGGGAAAAAGAATATCCCTTATGTTGGTGGTTAGTGGGAAGAAGAGTGCCCCTTACATTGGTGGTCAGTGGGAAGAAGAGTGCCCTTTACATTTGTGGTCAATGAGAAGAACCGGGCCCGTTACATTGGTGGTCAGTGAGAAGAAGAAGTGGGGGGGGGGGGGCATTACTTTGGTGGTCAGTGTGAGGAAGAGGGCCCGTTACTTTGGTGGTCAGTGGGGGGAAGAATGACACTTACTGTACATTGGTGGTCAGTGGGAGGAAGAATGCCGTTTACATTGATGGTCAGTAAGAATAAGAGGGCCCATTACATTGGTTGGCCTAAGTAAATATTTACGGTACATAGTTTTCTTTTTAACTTTCTTTGTTGCTTTAAAAATACTAAAATACTCTTGCTTTAAAAATGGGGGAAAATGCAGTGTCTAGCTGCCACATGAGGTGAAAAAGGTGAAGTTGCATTAATTTCAGTCATCCAATCATGTGCAAGGCAAATCCTTTTTTTTTTCCTGCACATGACTGGGTACACACAGTGAACCCATTTTCCCTTTATTCACTATGCTAAATGAACATTTACTGTGCTATGGTAACACTCTTTACAGCCTGGACTGTGTAATTCCTGAAACACTCTCAGCAACTGGATGGCCATATGGGTGCCCTGAAAGACTAAAAGGGTTTAAGATAGGTAATCCCCAGAGCTAAACACTACTGAAGCGAGCTTATTTATAAAAGAAAAGAAAAGTATGCAAAGTATCTTAAAACAACCAATCAATCTTTACTGTTCACCTGGAAAAGATAAAACCAGACCAAGAAACCCATTGAACTTACCATTATCTTTTTAACTACTTTAAAGTGACATTAAACCCTCAGATTTTTTAACATAAAACAATACTGTAATGTGCGCCTTACTGTAATCCATGGTTGTTTCCCTTCTCTTTGCTGCTAACATGTGTGGCGCAATTTTTGTTTTTGTACGTAGACGCATTGGATGTATGTATTCGTTGTATGTGCGTGCACGTGGGGGAGGGGGACTTTAAACATTTTTTTTTCAGAATTTGTTTTTTTTATGTTACTTTCATTTGTTTTTTTACTCTCAACTTTATTGCGATCACATAGAGGGCTAATAAGCCCTCTATGTAATAGCAAATAGGACGTGACAGGTCCTCTTTATCAATACATCAGGGGACTTTCAGACGCCTAATGTCACCTAAGGACCTCAAGGAAGCTTATGAAGCAGAAATCTGCTTCACCAACGTCTTGTCCTGGCTCTAAGAGCCAAAGAATGTGCACAGTCACACCGGAAGTGATGTAATACACATCACTTCCGGGTCCAGTCATCGAGGAGAGATCAGAAGCTAGAAGGCTGCTGATCTCCCTCTGATTTGTCAGGAAAGACCCACCGTGCCTTTTCCGGGCCCGCACAGTGGGGACAGTGGAGCCCGGGGAAGTCAGCGGTGGCGGAGGGGGGACACAGCGCTGCACCGTACAAACAATCCGGTGCCTGTACAGACGCTGGATCGCTTGTACAGAAACAACAACCGCCTGCTGTTTAAAACGATACCAAGCAGCAGTGTTCGTGGTATAACCACTTCTAGCGGATGACGTGTATTTAAGCGAACCCGCTAGAAGTGGTTAAGCAAGTAATTTAGAGAATGTTTATCAGTCCAATTCTAATATCCCTTATGGGTAAACAGAGATAATATTTCATTAAGACCTGAACCTCCATCAAAGTAACATTTTGGAAATTATGTTTATTATCTTTGCTTAGAGCTGCTGGCACTTGATCTATTATGTGGAATGTGTGGGACTTGGAGCTCTCTAGTACATTTTGTTTTTCAGTAGATTGAATCATCATGCCTAAAAGATATAAAGCAACATGTAAAAATTAGGTATCTTCCTTGAAGTGTATTTCCATTTTCGCAGCCAAATTGGGATAACACCTATTTTATATTTGTTACGTGTTCCCAAAAGAAAATAAAAAGTGCTTCTTGCAGTTTAAATTGCCGTTACTTGGGTTAGGGTTTTAAGGGTTAAAATTTCTTCTTGCTTCTATTTTTTTTAAATGTTAGGAGGGGCTGCGAGGGGTGAGGGGTCTCGTCCATTCAAATGTGGCTTCTGCATTGTATGTTAATGAAGCTTGTCAGATAAACACAATGCTCCAATTTCAGTCCTAAGATTTTCCATTGGGACAGACCACTGTGAAAGGGCTCAGAAAAATCTGGAATTGGCCATCTTGCTTCTGTTATCATCTAAAAGGTAAGACATTTTTTAAAACGTTATTTGTCAGTATGCTGTGTGAACAGGAACACATAACGAACATTTAGAGGGGTTTTCTCAAATTTAAATTCAAAAGTGGAAACAAACTTTAAAAAGCTTTGGATAAAATGGGGAAAGGTTAGAACCCATCTCATGTTTTACTGCTATCCAGAGCAACATTAGAGAGATTTCCCCTCACTTCCTGTTCAGGGGACAAACTTTTACCTGACAGGATGTAAGATAAAATCTGCAACAGAGGTTTACCCTGGACAGGGAGTGAAAAATCCCTGTAATGGAGCTTCAGATAGCAGTAAAACCTGACAGGGATCCTAACCTTTTCCCACTTAATACAAAACAAAACAAAAGTTTTAGTAAAGCTACAGATTTGCTTTAATATTCCCCTCCCCAAAAGAAAATACTCACCTTTTCTTTGTTCTCCTATCACTCTATCAGTCTATGGGAGTGAAGAGAGAAAAGCCCTGTGCGCTATGTGTTTACACAAGCCTGAGGTCTGATTTACCACCCTCATGTGAAAACAGACACAAGATCATCACCTGATCTAGCTAAAATGGCTGAACTGCCATCTTATATCAATGTTTGCACTTTTCACAGTCATCAGGCCAAATGAGGTAATGCTAAATGCAATTAGTTAGCGCGACTTTAAAAACGGGTGCCCCTTGTAAGTTTTCGCCACTTGTTCGCTGCGGTGCCATTTTTCATCAACAGGGGGCAGCAGCATTTACATTCATACTGAGTCATAAATGCTGATCTTTGGCAGCTGGTCTGACAAAAGTAAGAGGAAATGCTTTATATGTGACATTGTAACCATCAACAATTGTTTATTTATTATTAAGGGTAATATAGCATCAACAATTTTACGCAGTGCTTTACATATCCGACATTCACATCAGTCCCTGCCCTCAAGGAGCTTATTGTACAATCAAAGGTCCCTATCTCACATGCATACAGAGCCATTTAGAGAGGAGCCAAAAACCTACCAGCATCTTTTTGTAGTGTGGGAGGAAACCCACACAAACACAGGAAGAACATGACAGCTCCACGCAGACAGTGCCCTGACCAGGACTTGAACCAGGGACCACAGGTGTTACAAGCCAAAAGTGCTAACCACTAAGCCATTGTCTATTTTAGCTTGAAAAAAAAATATTACTTGCCTGTTTAGAAGTTAAAATAAATATACTCTGTTTTATGCTTTGCATAAAAATAAAATATTATATGTGTGTGTGTGTGTGTGTGTGTGTGTGTGTGTGTGTGTGTATATATATATATATATATATATA
>NW_017306777.1:201393-218917 GCF_000935625.1 Nanorana parkeri | reverse complement strand
ATAATTATTATTATTATTATTTTTTCCTCTTTTTTTTAAATTTGTTTTTCTTGATTAGTGCCTATTTTTTTCTTCTGTATCCCTATTGAACTAATAAAAACTTGGAAAATGAACATGACAATATTACACCAGCAGCTTGCACAACAACGTGTCAAGGATATCCAGTCCTTTACAGATTGCGAAACATCTGATTAGATAAGCTATAAGGCTGACCACATACTTACATGTCAATTTTAATGCAATTCAACCAGCTTTTGCTCTCAAAAACAACTGAATGCGACAAGGCATTTCACCTGCACAGTTGACACCCTTGAACCATTTTAATATTATTCTAATGGGAAGCTGTTTGAAAACAGCTTAACTTGCCTGAAAATTGCCATGTGTATGGCCAACATAATGCCCTAGATTTCTCACATCAATAGCTGGGGTATGAGGGTCTTGAATATGCTTGCAACAGGCATGTTTGTGGTAATTATGCCACACAAGTTAGCGATAGATGTGATGTACTTTGCAGACACTTATTGACAAACCAGCCTCCAGGAAAAAAATTGAGGAGCTGGATTTTCTGATTGATTTTTCATATTGCTCCAAGGTAAGGCTGGTGCCATCCATGTCTGCTCAGGGTTTAAATAATAACACTTAGCCAATATGAGTGTACATTTATATGCCACAATTGTTTTAGAGATTGATTGTTTGGCAGAAGTATGTCCCAACGGCCTTCTCATCTACAGGTATAATATTTTGCCATTATCATACTATATTATACTACTCCACTAAACTATACTAATATGGTTACAATTATAATGTTATATTAGTAGTAAACATTAATTTTTAGTATGTAGACATATTAAGCAAAGTATACCAATTCTACCAAAAAAAATGTTTTCTGGTAAATTTGACCCCTCCTATACAGACGCTGTACACAGAAGATACAAATAGGGCATATATACAAACGCATTGCTCATAACAAGGTTATCTATAGTATTTTACAACATGAAGAACGTCAATAGAGCGAAACTGAAAATTTCTCTCTCTGAAATCTCATCATTTCCTTTGATCAACACTGATCTATTTTCACACAGACTCGGAAGATGACACATAGTTCTCTATGATACTCCCTTTTCTCAGGTGTCCCATGACTCTGCATTCCTTACTCGGTCATCTGTCACATGACATTGATGTCATTTTATCACAACCTCGCCCTTAGGTGAAGTTTCAGTGTCCCTATTGGTTTCTGCCTTTGACGGCAGGCCATATTTGGTCTGAAGGCTGGGTCTTTGTAATTGCGGCATTGTATACAGTATGAGTGTTCCTTGACTAGTCTCAGCTTCATATCTCCTGGTAATAGCAAGGATAAGTATACACCAGGTAGCAGATGGATCAACTCAAGCAAATACAATAAGATGAAATTAGTAGCTGTCAACAATTAGAGATTAGGGTGTGAAAGACAGAAGCCAATTATTTTATTATTGTCTACAATCATTATTTCCAGGTTTTCCACGGCACAGTATGTGACTGTGAATGCTATAAATAATACAATAAAATATAATGGCCAACACAAAAACAGTAAATAAAAGTAGTAAAGTAAAAACCATCGTGGAACCCTCTTTAAATAAAATAAATATAGGGGTATATTTTTCGCACAAGATTCACATATTTTTCCAATTGAATTTGGTTGCTACAATGTGCAAATTATGGGTGAAAGTTGTGTGAATCTAGTGTAAAAAAAATTTAAATAGAAACTTATGTATTATTGATATGGACTGATTAATCACTGAAGTCCATCTTAAGTGCAACAGTCATGACTACACTGATGACTAAAGGCTTATTATTTCTAATAGGATCAGTGTGTTGCTCAAAAAGAAACCCAATATATGGCAAATGGAAAGTCAGCAGAACATAAATGTAAGGGAAAATCTAAATCTAAGGGGAGGTAAAGTTGTCTGTGAATGGATGAAACCCACGGAATACAGGCACCTAGCAAACCATACAAAACCAAATTCATATCAGCCCACCAGCTCAGTATTTCTGGCAATCTAACATACATGATCACCATTTTTAATGGAATTGGAGCCAATGCTGCATATAGGAAACAAATGTCAGACCGGCTGCAGACGCTCACAGTCAGGGCAAATAGTGTTGAGTTGCTTCACCTATAGCAGCAGCCGTTCCCTTAAGGCAAGTGCCCCCTGGATTTGGACTACATGCTTTGAGTGAATGTTACCACAAAGCAGAGGTACGGACTGAGGACACAACAAGAGAGTTTTCCAGGGCTGGCAAAAGTGTAATACAGGGAAAGGCTTAGGTCAGGGCTAGTGGTAGGCGAAGCGTAATCCAGAAGCAGCTTAAGGTCAGGACCAGAGGCAGATCAAGAGATTTCAAGAGATATACTATACAAGGCTATACTGAGGCCAAACACAGGCCAGTGTAGTATGAACTATCACAAGCACAGAGGCAAAGGTTAGTGATGCTTAAAAAAGGCTCCACCATAGACAATGTCAGTCCCAGGGCTGAAGGCGTGTGGTCAGATTAATTAAGACACAGCCAAATAGGCTACTGATGCAACCAGCAAGACACACAGGCAGGATTAATTGAGACAGGGCTGCATCTAGCAGCACAAGCTATCTGAACTACACAGGCTGCCTGAAACCACTAATAAAGACCCTTAGCTGGATACAAAAATATTCACTTGTGCAAGGATTCCTGAATGGCCCAGTCAATGGTGAGAGAGGGCCTCCTCTGAAAAAGCCACCGGTGAGACACATCAATATGGCATTACAGCTAGGAGTTACCACGTCTTTGGCTCTATCACCTCTAGATTGCCTACTTTGCAGGTTGTCAACCATTACACCCAGCACTCAAGGCATTGGCAGGAAGTTGGGTCTGTTAGCGCCCATTTATTGTCTGTTTTGTATATAGTTCATCTATTAGGGCATATGTCACCCCTTAAAAGGAGAACTATGGGGTTAGTGCTTTTCCCCATAGTTCTCCTAAGGGTAGCGGGAGGACACAAACTAGCGTCCTCCCGTCACCCAAAGCTCAGTATACCACGAGCTACATTTTGCGGTATACTGAGGCGCCGCAGCCGGAACGGATCCTGACAATTCTGTCTGGATCCACCCAGTTGCGTGAGTGACAGCTGGCTCTGCCTATCTAGAGGCAGAGCCAGCTGTACCCACCTCCTCCCCCGTCTGTTCCGCCAGTCAGCGATGGAGGATCGGACAGGAGAGGGGGGGGGAATCCCTGCAGGGAGCCGTGAGTGACAGTCACGACTCTCTGCACGGATAGATCGAGAAGTGAGCGAGCGCCGGTATGTGTTCGCTCACTTCCCGATCTACTGAGCCCACCTGTGACAGTATCATTGTCACAGGTCTGCTCAGATTATAAGGCTGAGTGAAAATCACTCGCCTCATAATTCTACTTTAACATTACCCTTATTGTTTGTAGGTTGTGTTTAAGGCACTGACTTCCATATAAATACAAGTTGCAATTTTATGGTAATTGTTCAAAGGCTGGAGATTGGTAAAATGTATGAAATTGGAATTTAAAAGGATATTTTTACGTTGCTTTTGTGTTATTTGTATTTTCTAAGTCAAATCAGGGTCAGTGTTTCCACTGCTATAAATTCTACTGTGTCATTCTCATACACAAATGCGTACATACACATGAGTTACTTATTCAACTTTATTTAACAAGATGGAGTAATCACCATGCTACAGTATCCATATTATCATCACCGAGCAAAGCTATGACAACCCTGTGAGGCTATACTTCCCATATCATGGTCTGAAAATATCTATGTCATCCTATTTTACAATGGTATTCATCACTTTTTCTAAAGTTTAATCTCTGCTGCACTTAGTAACCCAATTTCACACTTTTAATTTAAGGCTGGTGGTAGGCGAAGAGTAATTCAGAAGCAGGCTAAGGTCCCACTGGAAAAATTTTGTAATTGGGTCATAACTTTGCAGGAATGCAGACATGATTGATCAATAAATGACCACCTATAAGCAATGGAAAGGTGTCCTGACCCTTTTTTGACCTATTCTTTGGTTTCTTTCTGAATCCTCTCTATCCCTGCTCTGAAGAAGTCTGTTTTTTCCTGCCTTCATCTTCCCCTATCCTCCCTACCTGTGCTTCCCACTTATTATTATTATTACTTATTTTCAGACCTCTCTTCTCCCCATTTTTTTATTTCTGTTCTTTCCCCCTTGATAGGATCTATGGATACATATTGAACCCTTGGCCTATTGGTACACATGCAGATACATTTTTGCTATATCTGAAAGTATGAAACACCTTTTTGACCATCTCCAAATGAGAATGTTACTTGTACTTCATTTCATGTGCTCTGCCGATATGTGTATTATGTGGTTATCCCTTTTCCCGCTGTTCTCTGTAATTTGTATTGGTTTTTTTTAAATAGTTTTATTCTAATCTTTATAAGGGTTATGCATGTACATTTTTTCTCAATAAAAAACTTTAAATGGCAAAAAAATATATATTAAAAAATATGGACTGGAGGATTTTTTTATATATGAAATGATAATGCTGACATACTACTGGCTGTAGTTTCCTAAGGCAATTTACAAGCTCAAAAAAGGAAAATAATTAAGTTTATGGATTTTATGTTATTTATGTGTATAATGTAATTGTTTTTTTGATATGTATATAATAAATCATGTTATAAATGGTTAGCATATCTATGTGCCTCATAGAAACCCCATGATATTTTTGGTGTGGGAGTTAATAAGTAATATAAATAAGGGGGAGGCCAAAAAGAACCACTTATAGGATCAGTATAGGGGTCTCCTTTTTGATTTAAGTGTACCTATAAGCAATGCACGTAAGACGCTCATTAAGGATCACAGACTTTTTTGCAATCCCCCACAATTTTTCTCTTCAATGCTTGGGCTTGTGTAGATGTTCAAATACTGCACACTTTTACAAACATTTACAGTATGTGATACATTTGAGTACCTTCTGAGCTGCTTTTTACATTGCCATTGACTTGCATTGGGAGAAAAGCAGTTCTAATGAGAATAAACGACCACGAACAAAAGCAATAACTTACATATTACATATGAAAGTAATATCAAGCTGTTTTGAGCTGTTTTGGCATACCTACTGATTTGCATGGCACGAAAAGCAGTTCTGATGCACAAAAGCCCAGACATTAATGGCCATAGCTGGTTTTGGTCCAAACATTTTCTGTCTTTTGCCAGAGATGTTTAGATTGATTGTATTAGTTCGCACTCCAAACCTAAGCAGTAATACAGTTTGTCATTCTTGTATTTTTAAGTCACTAGACATATCCATCAGCAGTTTTGTTGATCTCAGTGTTGAACATACTTGTATTTCCTGGCTCCCCAAAGGGTAGCTCTTTGTTTTTTAATTTTGTTAGGAAAGAGCAGAAGAATGAAAACATTTTTATAATGCTTTTCAAGTAGAACAAAACATTGTAGTTCCAAACAACAAAGTGAGTAGTTTCACCATTTATTTATATTTATCATATTAATTTCAGTTACATTTTGAATTGTAGGAAGCCAACAACGTAGGGGGTCGCGTCTGCTTGGCTTCCTGCAATTCATAATGAAAAAAATATACAAAACCACAGCAGATGAAAACCTACCTCTTTACATTTCTAACTATAGTCCATTAGAGTGATATCAAGGTGTTCCAGTAATCTCCTAGTCACTGGACACAGTCTTGTCTGTTCACCATTGTGCCTCTTGGAACACACTTCAATTCACCCTTGTCACCCTACTACCATAGTAAGTTACGAAAACTGCTAAAAACCAGGTAGACAAACAGTTACTGTACAATTTGGGTTCCACAAACTAGCTCCGCTGACAATACCAAGAGTATATATCTGCAATTCACTGAACAATGCAGTTATTTGAAGGTTCTGGTTTCATTCTCAGCTACATCCTCAACAGCATCTATGGGTGATGATATAATTTGTGGCAGATCATTGCAGGTTTATCAGGGTGCTTCAAGATGTAGATTCTGGTTATCCCGGGCAGTAGTAGCTTAGAACTGTGGTATGAGAATAACTCCTTTATTGAAGGATCAGAGCAGACATTTAACTTAGTGCAAACAAACACAAGATGAAAAAACAAACAATTTCATGGCAAAAGTATCACGGCAAAAATAAATAAGTGTTCAGCTCTCCAAAGATCCAGTTCAAAATTCAGAGTGTACTTTCCATAAATCGAAAATTCTTCACAAACTTCAGCTAGAAGCCAAATGGGTTGTATCATGCAAACCCTTAATGTGTAATTGTGACCAGGCTATGAACATTTAGGTATTTACATATTTATAACCAGTAGTAACAAACAAAAAAGCCACCCCTGACCTTCGTAGCTGCAGGCACTCTGGAGAAATTCATCCTTTAAAGTGGTAGTTTACTTTTTGAAAACATAAATCTAAATTTAACATTAAAATCAGCCTTTCTTTTTACTTTGATTGACAGGGCATAGTGTAGAATAAGTGGAGCATGTCCTTTCGCAGTGAGCCTTTAAGCCAGCAAGCCTGGGATAAAAAGCCAGTATGCACATTCCTGTGCTGTGGGGTGCAAGTCTGTCTGTTTTTTACATGGAGAACATCTGACATCAGATTCCCATCTACTGCCTTGAGATACAGTGGGGAATCTGTTCTCAGACTGCACTTCAGCTCTATTAGAAATTATAGGTGCAAATATCCATCTAAGGGTTACGTAGGATAGTATTACTCATCACTGTGAATACCTGTCTGCTTTAACGTTTACAGCAGAAGCACTGAAGTCAATCTCTTAACAGTTCAGAGACTAGCAGTCTGGAAGGTTGCCAAACCACTCCTGGGAGAGGGGAGCAGGGTGAACTGAGGTGGCTTAAACTTCAGGGCTTCTGCTGTGAACTTTGAGGGTATCTTCAACTACGGAGGTCAGTATGAACTCATTTGGTGACTGAATGCCATTTGTTGCAACACCATTCCTTTCTTCAGGTACTTTTGATACATGAATCACAAGGAATAAAAGGCCTTTGCACCTTGGCAGGGGTCAGGGAAACCTTTTTTTACTCCCAGTAATAACATGAAAGAGCCATACTCTCAGCGCTCAGCATACCAGGGCATCAGAAATCTTCAAAGCAGGACACTTCAGGAGAGTTTGCTGTCCACAAGGCTATTGGATGGTATCCTCATAGAGCATGCATACTCCTTGTGTATTAATGTTTATTTGTTTGAAACTTGAAAGTTGATTAAACTACTCATATGTGCAAAGTGTAGAAATGGGCAATGTTTATACCTACACACACCAAGGACAAAGCTGCAGAGCTGACACACTTTGGGGGCAATCCCCCCTTCCTCAGAACTCATGGGGAAGCTCTATTGACAAAACGAGCTGTAATCTGCCACAAAGCAGCCCATGTACTTTTTCCAGCGAAAGGCATTTTGCTTATTGCGACAGAATGCTCAGGTGTGCACAGGGGTCATAGAAATTAATAGTATTTTTTTTATGAAGCATTTTTTCGCGCCTATTCAGCTGCGACAATACGATTAGTGTGAACCAGGCCTTAGATACCCTCCTGCTGATAATCATTAGTTGCTGTACAATACAGGTTGTTTTAAATATCAGACACAGATATCTATGTTATTCACAAAAACATATCAATGTAGGCTTTGAAAAAGATTCCCTCTAACCTACGTCAAGTATCAGGTAGTGTTCTCCTGAACCGAAGGGGTCTTGGTGCCGAAGCTAGCCGAAGGATCGGCCGAAGCTACGGCCAGATCCTTCGGCAGCTTTGTGAATAGACCCCTTGGTTTCACTTCCATTTTTTGATTGTTTAATGTCTACTGTTTACGTAAATGTCTACATAAAGTTCCTGAGAGTGAAACCTCTTGTACACAATTCAGTGTAAAATAAATAGTTTAAAGGCAAACTCCAGGAGAACGTTTTCTTAACCCTTGCAGTGGGGCTACCCCCACACTGCATGGGTTAAATGCTTGTTTTTGTTCACTGCCACTACTATGGCAGTGTCCAAGATCTTTAAGTACAGAGAGTGAGAGAGGCACAAGGCAGCAGCAAGTTAGGCCTGGTTAACACCTGGGCGTTTTACAGCGCGTTCCTACGCGCTGTAAAACGCTCAACATGTGAAAACCAATGATTGCCTATGGGCATGGTTCTCACCCCGGCGTTTTACAGCGCGTAGGAACACGCTGCAAAATGCCCTACGCCCGAAGAAGTACAGGAGCTTCTTTGGGGCATATTTGCTGCGCGTATCCATTAGGATACAGCCGGATAGCCCTCGGAAACGCGCGTTTGTCACACGTTTTTCACCGCAAATCGCGCATATTCGGTACGCCTAGCTGTGACCCCATCCGAAGAATACAGGTGAAGGAGGGCACAAAATCCACTCACAAGGCCAGCAAGCCAAACTGGCTACCAAGTAACCAGCAAAAGAACTTGAGCACATAGGTTTTTGTTCAAGTCTCAACTGCTTCTGATCTGAGCCAATGCCTTGTGTCTCCACGTAGAAGTCAATGGGGATGTAAAAACCAACTTGAAGCAGCTTAGCAGAAGGTAAAATGCAGGTCATAAGGAGGTCTGACGAAATATGATCTTAAATGCAACCTAAACTGATTTTAAATGCAACCTAAATGCACCTGTGTCATTTCCACCCCAGAACTTTTCTCGGAGCATGTTCATTTCTACAACGCTGCCTTATCCCATTTTGTTAGCATGAAGCTGTCTCCTATTCTGGACTGCTATATTTTCCTGGTGGGCTACTGATATCAGCAATCTGCAGAGAGCAACATTGACCCCTGACCCCTCCATCCTGTGTGTGTGTATAATAGCTTCTGTCAGGAACATCCTTATAATATAACCTCCTAAATCATTCCTGTAGTACTGTAGATCATAATCTAGTTCTATAAAGCTCCTCATTTTCCATCACATGCATCAAAACAGTCCAGTCAAATGGATTTTAAAAAACCAGGTTTAAGTTGTATGGCCAACTTTTTGACAGATGATCTCACTAAAATGACTCAATTCTTTGCTGTGTATACTGGTTTCTCAGTAATGAGTTGCATACAAGTTGTATCTGATACTTGTGTGTAAAAGAAAAATATGGCCGAGGAGGATGATGCAGACAGCACAACATCCAGCTTGGAATGATTGCTATCTGTATGACCTCTCACTGTCAAGTCTGTAGGAAGGAAATAAATTGCAATAAAAGAGTGGTTGTGTCTCTCCCATCCATCAATCATTTATCAGTGATCGTCTTCTGAGATATATATTTCAAAATGGTGCTCTTCAAGCCAGGTATTCCAGGCATGTGATACATTAAATTAGTTTAAATGGATAAATATATTCAAAATACATAAAGTTTATTAGCAGAGGTAATGTAAAAAATTTGGTGCCGTTCTCTAAGCATATGTCCTATCCATATTATTCTGACTTGCCATGGGTTATTGTAATTTGCATACATTGCTGAATCTTGTGCCTGTACTCTCTTTAGCATCTGCTAGACCTTGTGCCCATATTCTCCCTGATGTCTAATGACCAACCAGCCAAATATTATATAAGGATATGCAAAGAACTGTGGATCACCTTTGATAAACTGGTGGATTAGTTAGGTTGGGGGGCTGGAAATTACAAATTAAAGCTCAATACACAATACAATTTGGACACTTATGCACCTAGGAGTGCATAATGGAGTAATTGTTTTTTGTTTCCTTACTGTTCTGCTGTTTGTGTTGTTTTTTTACTCTGATGATTTTGTTCTGATGATTATGTTGTTTTTGTTATAATAAAATTCATTATAAAACTTATATTTTTAGATTGCAAGCCCTCAGTGACAGGGCCCTCCTTACCATCTTGTCTTGAATTGTATTGTGAATGTAATGTCTTCCTTATATTGTAAAGCACTGCGCAAATTGTTGGCGCTATATAAATCCTGTATAATAATATACATGGTCCTTGGTTCTCAACTGGTGGGTCGTGACCCAAAAGTAGGTCACGACCCCGTGTTAAGTGGCTCGCTGCATGCCTTCCACTTTTCTAGGTGAGAGGCTCCTCTGCCTCCCCCTTGCACAGCACTGTCCGTTCTCACACCGAGCAGTCATTCAAAATATGCTGCCCACTGCCGAGTGTCGACTTGAGGTGGGGTGGGGTGGAGGTATGACAGAGAGGGGGCTCCATCCATATGTGTATTGGTTACTGCTCCCTCTCGTGCCCTGTCGAGGTGCCTGGACCGGAGTGACAAAACATTCTGGCTCCCGACACCTCTACAGGCACGCATGGGAGCTGTACAAGCATTGCAAATATGGATGGAGCTCCATCACAGCACAGCAGCCCACACTGCCATACATTCCACTTGGGTCGCGACTTAACGACCGAGGACAAATGTGGGTCCTAAGGTTACACAGGTTGAGAACCACTGTTCTAAGATGTTTCAGTGAAAACTACCAGATATTTAATCATCCTACCTAGCGGGGTCTAACTTTTTTACATTACAATTTGGCTGTACAAACTCCTTTCGATCTACCAACAGCTACAGTATGTAGTACATGGACCTGCCTGATTGGATACAAGTTGATTGGGTAGAGTTGATAGGTCCTCATATTACATGGATTTTGTACTTGTAACAATAGTGTCTAAAATAGTAAAGTTTATTTGTCTTTTCTCCCTTTGTATTTCAAAGCAAATTGCCGAGTCTTTCTGTGCCATTTTCTTTTTTGTCTTACTGCGATTTTTATTCCTGTACACGTTTCTATGCACTGCCCACCTAGGGATATTAGATTACAAAATGAATAAGTGGCTTCTTTGTACTAATCTAAGAATTCATACTCCTAGAGAGATTGCGACCTCATATTACTAGTACCCGTTTCCTTGGTCATAAGTTTGCTGATATTCTGTATGAAACTGCATTGTGTGGCTGCTGGTTGCATGCACATTAGCAATGTGGAAACTATTGTGTCTGCCAGACAGGTAGCTGTGTGTGTGTTTGCCTAGCAGACCAGTCAGCTGACAAAGTGAAGGTGGGGGCAAACTACCCTAAGTCATGCGTCTGGTGTGTGTGTGTATGGGCAGTGGGAAAAGTGATAACATAGAGATAGGAGGATAGCAGGATAGGGGGCAGAATCACAGAAGTGTAAAGTAATCACTTGGCTGTTCCACAGCCCTTAGATTGCACCATATTGTATGCAAGATTTGTATCTGCCTGTGTGTATGTCTAGACAGCTGAATGTGTGTGAGTCTCCCTCCAGTGGTGGCCAGCGGTGTTGCAGGGCTGTAATAATTGTTTTGAAGCTCTGTTTTATCTTTCATACTAAGCTCTTTCCTCACGTAGGCGTGGGTGTGATTCCTTGACACAATTTTCTTTTTTGTATATACATGTAAAAAGGTGTGTTGCAGTAAACTGTGTTCTCTAAAGGTGGCCATACACTCTACAACCATCGCAAGACTTTAGTCTTGCGATGGTTGTACAGGGATTAAAAAAACGTACGATCTGCCTATTTTGGACAGGCAGATCGCACTCTCGATCATCGCAAGCCCGCCCCCCTGAGGGGCGGGCTTCCGATGACCGCAATGCTGAACGGGCAGTGTGCGCGTGCGCACACCGGCCCGCTCGGCATTTGTCTTCCGAGCACCGTTCTAACCAGCCGAGAATCGTACGATTCCCGGCTGGTTTTCGAACATGCTGGTTCGACAGAAGACGTGCGACCGTACAGTAGAAACGATCGCACGTCTCCGTTCACACTGCTCGATTATCGTACGAAAAACCGATCGCATACGATTATCGTACGATAATCGTGCAGTGTATGGGCACCTTAAGACAACACCCTCCTTTCACCATGGATACCAATCACCATAGGATACTTTGCACTTTCTTTAGCCTACAGAAATCTGTCTATACTATGAAAGGGCCAGTTGGTTGTGTCTGCCTCCCAATCCTCCCCTGGGGGTCACCCTCATTTATTTTCCCTACTCAAAGTTACCCTGCGGCAGGTCCATGTGAGTCAGCCCATGTACATCTAAAAGCAGCAGTATGTTGAGATACTTGTTCCACTCTACAAACTACTAATACTGGCAGCCAGCAAAACTGGTATTTGCTAGCTGGTCACAACTTTAACAGCAAATGTTATCTAAATGTGATAACATGCGACCTGATAATCATAATCACACAATCCCAATCTTACATAAACAGCCTCCAACATTAAATGATTATATTTCCTTTGTTCTCACTGAGACATTTCCAAGGTTTCATAATCTTATTTATTACATTTTTTACTGGACTAACACAGGTAATATCAGAGCTACAAGTAGATAAAAATAAGTTTATGTTGGACTATTCACACCAGAGCATTGCATCAAAGGAGAACTATGAGGTGAGTGAAAATCACTCAGCCTCATAGTTAGAGCCGACGTGTGACAATGAAACTGTCACACGTCGGCTCAATAGAATGGGAAGTGAGCGAACACATACCCACGCTTGCTCACTTCTCGATCCTGTCCCTGCAGAGAGCCGTGACTGTCACTCACGGCTTCCTGCAGGGATTCCCCCCCTCCCCTCTCCGATCCTCCAGGGCTGACTGGCGGAACGGACGGGCGAGGGGGCGGGTACAGCTGGCTCTGCCTCTAGATAGGCAGAGCCAGCTGTCAATCACGCAGCTGGGTGAATCTCGACAGTAATGTCGGGATCCGTCCCGGCTGCAGCGGTCTCAGTATACAGGCTACAGCTCGCGGTTTACTGAGCTTTGGGTCACGGGAGGACGCTAGTTTGTGTCCTCCCATGACCCTTAGGAGAACTATGGGGAAAAGCACTGACCCCATAGTTCTCCTTTAAATGCATGGTTCAGTGTGTTTAGTGCACGCTATCGCACAGTGCATCAAGTGTGCTTTGCACTGCCATTCGTTTGGATGGCACCCCAGTACACCTCCTGTCAGCCACATGTTGCAGCGGGGCACAAAGTGCAGAACTGCCATGCCATGCATTTCATTGCAGTGAGAGGAAAAAAAGTATTGCATGCCTGGCTGTAATTCTAATCTAGTGGTTCTTTTGATACATTTTGAGTTTCTGACCTAGAACTAGTGTGCAGCTCAAGAGTTCTGAGTTTAATTGCTACATGCTTCTTTCTATGTGAATGTCTCAGAGTGTAAAGAATTCAGGGAATCAGGATCTATCTAGTGACCTAGCAGTTGTGGAAGTAAGTTACTAATGGCAGCCAGCACAGGTTTTGTTCCCCGTTCACACCTTGGCATATGGGGAATGCGTATAAATGCGTATAAAAATGTGCACAAACAACTTGTGTTCACGGAATGCGCACTAAACGTGCAAAGCACTAGTGGGGCCATTATAGTTAATGGCACCCCAAACACGGCCGAGCAAATGCACTTCCCCCGCAAGCAATAGTACGTGCACAAATGCGTGGGAAAACACGCGCCTGTCAGTCTTGCAACGAGGACGCGTGCCAAATGCAGGAAACAAACGCCTGCGAACACACAGGAATGTGCGTCACCGCAACGCCAGTGTGTGAATGGGGACAACAACGCACCCCATTATCAACCTTATCCTTTTTCTGCAGGTTGTTGATGTGAAAACAGTTAGGCTAAAGTAGACCTTCACCCTCTCCAACCACTCCCCCTTTTTTCTTTGTAAATACTTTTTTTATGTGCTGCTCTTCTGGATTTCTCGCCTTCAAAATAATGACAAACTCGCTTCCTGCAGCCTCCTGGGATACTTCCATCACACATCCCAAGAGGCTTTTGGGCAATCCACAGCATTTGCACATGCACCGTGGTGCGTCATGCAGGAGGCTGGCTGTGTCTTCTTGAGACGTCGCAGCACATGCCAGCTCCCAATGACATCAGAAAAGAAAATGGTGATATGGGACTGGCCATGCAGTGACAGATCACTACAAAACACGGCAGGGTTCACTGGGCGTAGGAGTATGTTTTCTGTGGATAAGCCAGTAAAAAAGGAAAGAGGGGATTTAGAAAACCATAAAGGGGGTAAAGTTCCTCTTTAATTAGCTATTTATAAACCAGGCCACATGCAGTATTATTTTCTCTAATAATAATACAGCTGACAACCTAGTATCAGGCCGGGTTCACACCTAGTTGGCACAGTTTTTGCGCTGTGCACATTTTGATGCCTGTTTGCACGCTCGTACAGGAAGATGGCGTTTTGACTGGCAGCTTATGAAACATTGTGGGCAATGGACGAACGTGCGTTTAAGCGCGCAAAAACAGGCACAAAAATGTGCAACATGCTTCTGCCACGCGTTTTCGGGTGCTTCCATTAAAGTCTATGGGGCAAAAACATGCTTTCAACTGCCCATAGAAGCTCATGTACCTTTTCCTGCTGGTGTTTTTTTGCTCAGGTGTGAACAGGGGCCATGAAATGGGATCATGGGATTTCTTGTGTTGAGGAATTTAAAAGCGCTTCTCTAACTGCTCAAAAACACCTAGGTGTGAGCCAGGCCTTAACCATTGCCACAGTAAGTGATTAAGATTAAAATATATGCAGAGCCAGATTAAATTTTTATAGTTTTAGAAAAATGTGTACGGGTTTGATTAGAATCTATGGCTGGCTTTTATTGCTGTCTGTGTCTCCACAGGGGAGATTCACCTTTACTATTGGTCTTGGTGACTATTGTCTTCAGTACAAAAAGTAATGGGACACCAACATTTTTTAGTTGTCGCCAGAACAAGAGGTGAGGGAACCTTTTTTTTAATGGGGAAACCTGTTCTGGTGACAACTAAGAGAGCATCCCCTTCACTTTAGTGAGATCTCCTCTTATTGCCTGCTGTGTCTCTGGGACAGGAAGTGAAGGGAAATCAAAGTGTGGGATGGTACAAAAATAGCACAAAAAAACCTGACAGGGGTCATAACCATTCCTTGCTCTTGCCAAAACTATACCAGAAGTTGTGGTATCCCATATAAATAGCATATAGTAGTGGAGTAGCCCCAATGCAAGTGTTAATAATAATTTTCCCCGGAGTTTTTCTATTTTTCTATTATATAGTTTGTCATTTGTGCCCTTCAAATCTGCCTGAAGTTGAAATTTAAATACAGATATCTTTCCTCCCCTCCCCAGCAAAGGTGCCAAATTGCCAGGATGCAAGCAGTAAAGCAGCGGTAAGCAGGTGTATGAGAACGGTTTGCATTGTATTCTTGACATGTTTTTATGGGGTAGCAGGATGAAAGCTGGTTCATTAGGTTTTGTGAAGTCTGTAAACTTCTGCAATATAGCTCTGCCCTTTATTCAGAAATTCCAAAGTTTTATGCATATCCCAAATTCCTCTCTGCATCACCACATTTCCATCATAATTAAGGGGTGTTCAGATGTATCAAGTGTTCTATACCGTTTTAATACAACTTAATACCCAAACTTCAGGCTTCAGCATACTCAACACCCAAAAAAAATTATCTGTACATTTTTCTATGGAGCACCATGATTTTTAGTGTTGCCCCCTGTTAGTAGGTTGATGTTATCATCACGCTGGAATACTGGGTCCACAGAAGAACCAAAGAGCCTGTACTGAATGATATCTTCATTGGTATGTGTCTGGGGCAGCATAAACTCTAAATACATACTTGACAATGTGCCATGTTGGCAAGAGTTTTATAGCTCAGGAGTATAGGCAGTAATAATTAACAAGACTACATTAGTTTTCAGTCATTTAAAATGAATGACTCCTTTGTATGTGCCTTGCATTACCCACAACAGCATTAACAAGTACATGGGCATAAAGTTAAACTCCAGGTACAAACACCTTAACTATATTCTTTACAAACCCATATAATATCATTCAGAAGTTGCAGTGACATCATCACTGTGCTACATATAGCCTTTTCAGTGAGCAGAGCTGTAGTAGGGACTTAGTAGGGCCCCACCTCTACAGGATGCCTGCAGAAATCTACAGGAGGGGGCGGATACAAGACCAGTCACCCTTTACAGAGACAGAGATCAGCATTGACTGGTCTTGATTACAGGAAGCTCCTGCACAAAGGAAAAGTTTCACATTGGATTACTGCACGCACAATGAGATTCAAGAAACAATACACGTGCCTTTTTTATTTAGACAAAATATGTTTATCCTGGAGTTCAGCTTTAGAGATAAGTGAACTGAGAAAAGACTTTCCAGGAAAGGAAGGATGAGATGCTCCTGTATAGTCTCTTCCTCTTCTGTCATAACAACTGACACATTGCAGGGTAGCACTAATATACTGCGTGCACTGCAACCCTGATGAATGTACAGCTGGAGAGGCCGAACTTTTAAACTTTGTATTTCATCTTGTCCTTATTAGCATACCTTCATGCCTGACCAATTTTCTTATGGCATGACGAGTTAAAAAAAAAAACCTGGTCATAAAACTGACCCCCTTTAAGGATTTGATTAGTAAAGCTCCTTGGAATCCAGCCTGCAACATAGCGATACTAGATGGTTATGATTATATCTCATTATCTATCATCCTCTTACTTTCAAATGGTGAAAAGTGATGCACAATTTGGTATTAAATTCTATAAATACTATGAGTCATAAGGCCTGCTTTATCTTATGTATACGTCATGAGAGAG
This sequence comes from Nanorana parkeri, assembly GCF_000935625.1. Taxonomy (NCBI): domain Eukaryota; kingdom Metazoa; phylum Chordata; class Amphibia; order Anura; family Dicroglossidae; genus Nanorana; species Nanorana parkeri. The sequence continues at coordinate 202,351 of NW_017306777.1, read as the reverse complement.
AAATTTCAAGAGCAGCTACCAGGACGGAGGGATCTCTGTATTTATTATCTATTAAGTATCATCTGTTTTTTTTAGTGGCTAATTAACATATTACAAATGAGACCAGAACATTAACCTCTGGGGTTTTTGTAAATTAATCCATGCTTATTTCATTCATTACAAATGCCAATAATCTGGAATACACATGCTCTGACTGTGCTATATCCCAGCTCCATCCTTGTGGCCTGTTGTATCTTGGGTCTGTCTTGTAGTGTTTTGTGTAGTTGCTTTCTGCTTCATATTTTGGAGTAAGGAGTCATTTCATCCCAGTGATGTCATTCATTTTCAGCGTATTGATTGGCTTAGTTTATAAAACTTGGCGTTTTGATACAAATTAATACTACTTCATTGTATGTAATGTATATGTGCAGAAGACCTGTAAGATACAAATGTAAATGTGCACCTCATATTTCTGACACTACAAGGTTTACTGTAACAGTTGGAGAGATGTTCAGTCAATATTGACCAAGAAAATAGCAAACCAATACCCCATTTAGATCAAGGTTCCCACCTGGCCAGTAGAATGAATGGGTAGGCATTTAGAGACAATCATTAGTTTGTCTAATGATTCGTTTTGTTTCGTTTTCATTCGGATTTTGCTTTATTTCGTTTTTCGGGTCCGAAATTCTATTTGTTTTGGGATTTGGACGAAATTCGTTAGCGGTAGTCTGTACAAAATTCCGTTTGTTGGAACCCCAGCCCCAAAAAGTAGGCTTATTCGCATCGGGGTACCCGAAAAATGAATGAAAGTAGCCAATCTATCTACATTTCATCCGTTGTCACTACCGCACCCACCCAGTTGGATTTGGGTCTTTGTCCGGTCAGGAGTGCGATGGGACAGGAGGATTAACCTTTAATTAAGGGGACACGCACTCCCCCCCCCCCCCCCCCCCCCAGTGTGTAGAGAGCACGACAACGA
>NW_017306777.1:175225-201354 GCF_000935625.1 Nanorana parkeri | reverse complement strand
CCCCAAGGCCAGGTTCCACAATATGCGCGCACCCCCCCCCCCCCCCCCCCCGTGAATGAGTAAGGAGTACCCCTACCCATTCACTAAAGGGATAAAATTCAAAGTAAATAAACAAACCACACTTTTAGAGAAAATCCTTTAATTGACTACTTCTTTAATTAAAAAAAAGTTAAAAATGGCTTCATCGATGTAATCCAGCATCAAGCATGAATAAAAAAAAGTCCCGCCGCACGACGACCATCCGAACCCAACGAAAATTCGCCACAAAATAACATCTCCTGTCCGAAAGTAAACAGATGGGCAGAGCGTGCCGTGCTCCACCCATTTGACATGCTCGATCGCTCACCCCTTTCCTGCCCTGCTGGGCCTGTGCTCGAATCAAGGGTCTGGTAGGAATGTTAGGGGGGACCCCAGTTTATTTTCCCATTTTGTGTGGCTGGGGTTCCCCCTTAAAATTCCTACCAGACCTAAAGGGCATGGTAGGATTTTGGGGGGAACCCCAAGCACTTTTTTTTAACTTGGGGGAGTCCCTCCTAACATTCCTACCAGACCTAAAGGGTGTTTATTTCCTCTTCTGCAGACTGTAAAAAAAAAAAAAAAATGTTTTCCCTAATGTCACTTTGCTGCAACAAAATTTCGTCCAACAAACAAAATTTTGTAAAGACTACCGCTAATGAATTTCGGAATCGTAAATTCGGACTCATTTGCATTCGTTATTTCGGAAATTCGGATACATCCAAATCTCAGAATTTCCAAAATTTCGTCCAAATTTCGATTCGGAACTAAACAAATCGCACATGTCTATGGTTCCCCAAAGACTTTGCTCTTTGGCTCTTCATCCGGCAGCTCTGATATCATCATGAACAATGCAGGACAGTTCTGGATTGTAAGGGAGAATGCTGAAAACCTGCCTACATCCCGGAGCGTCAGAGGAAAGAGGTGAGCACCAAGGGTTTATATGATATGCCTTTAAATATTATTTGCTTTATCTGTCTCTGGTATTTATCTCCACCTCTCCCCATAGTTCAGTTTTTCCTCTGTGTAGATAACTCCACCTTTCTTCATTATGTTCCAGTCTGCATCTTTTTCTTATTTCGTGAAGTGGATCACATTATGATCTTTTGACCCATCCTATGTTCGCTGTTGTAAAGATCTGCACAGTTTGAATTAAACTTCTTAACAATCTTCAAGGTGTCATATGGATTGAGTCAACTGTCTGCCAACTCACTGAGATTGGAATTACTGCCATCTCGCCACAACTGTAAGTTACAGAGATCACACTTTCAAAGCTTAGACTGGGGAGGCAGAACAGATATGCTTTAACTCAGAGCTAGGCACTCGGCACTCCAGCTGTGGTGAAACTACGAATCCCGTTGTGCCTCTCCTTGTAGTTCCACAACAGCTGGAATGCCAAGGTAGCCTACCCCCGGTTTAACTAAATATGTGTGTTTGATAAAATAAAACATTGACTGCACCATTGGTGTGTCATAATAATGGGGTGTATTCTTTTGCATTAATTTATTTTGTGGGGTTTCATTATTGTAATTAAAGTACAGGTGTACCTTTGTACAAAAAAAAACTCTGTTAGAATGCAAACAAATCCAAGTTAAATATAAAAAGTGGAGTTTGGCTTATCCTTTTATCTTTGTGGAATGCGCTGGCATGCTTGCACACTGGAGCACAGGCTCCAGGAAAAAAAAAGTAAAAATGGATAGAGCAGCCGAAAGCCAGGCAGTGTAAGGCCGATGTCACATTAGCGATCCTGTTGCTGGCGAGATCGCACTAGCGCAGGATTGCTATGCAGAACACAGCAGGAAATGTAAATACTCACCTGTTTGTATATGTTGCTCCCTCGCTAGTTGGATGACCGAGGTGTCATTCCTTTGCCGGCTATGTATATTCTGAAGGGTTTTCACCAGTGAGGGAGCAATGCCTCGCTCTTCTACCTGGGAAGGTCGCAACAAATACATGCGAGTGTTTTCTTTGCACATTTGACACATACAGAGGTTTTTATGTAAAGATACACCTGTACTTTCAATCACTTTGCAGAGATCTGTTTTTCTTTTTAATATAAAAGAGTTTATTTCTCTTGAAGAGTGTAAAAATTATCCTAAGGGGGTGAATAATTTTTATTTGAGTTATATGCATGCAAGCTCTACTACTCCTTAAATTGTGCCTTACGGTCCTTCTTCCTTTCCATGCAAGTCTACCAGTCATCTATGACTGGTTTGCAACAAAGTCCTCTCTATAGTTGGTTATAGACATAAGAGAATGGTCAGGATTGTAAGACTGATGTCAGATGGGCGACTCTGCTGCTATCAATCTTTCCGCTGGTGATTTGTTGAAACAGATTACTAAGGCTCCATTTACACTTAGGCATATTGTCGCAGCTGATTCAGCACAACAAAACGCTCCACCCAAGCAATCCTATTCATTTCTATGGCCCGCGTTCACACCTGTGAGTTTTGTCGCAAGCAGAAATACGCCTGTCGCTCAAAAGAGTAAATGAGCTACTTAGGGGCAGATTTCAGCGTATTTTGTCCCATAGACTCAATAGAAAATGCTTGAAAAGGAGTATTGTTATTTTATTGCTCGTTTTTGTGTACATTTTGCCCATTCACATGAATGTGGCAAAATCTGCTTACAAAAACGTGCAAACTAATATACACATCTAAAATGCGCAAAAATGCTCAAAAAAGTGTCGAGCAAAACACGCGTAATAGGTGGTACCTATGTGTGAATAAAGCCTAAGACGCTGCCTGTATCTCCCTGTGGAATTGTTCCCTCTGTAGCTAAGGCAGTCAAATTTGCTGCCATTGCTAGTGATCGAGATTCAACAGCATTCAGGCCAGTGACAGATCAACATCTGGCTGCATTTGGCTATAGAGGAAGAGATTCCATAGGTACAGACTGACAGCCTCTTTGAGGATCCCACCACTGGCAATTTATTTCTAGCTGGCAGAATCACCCATCTGACATCAGCCTAAACACGACTTATTTATTTATTTATTACAAGTAACTACCGTGTTTCCCCGCAAATAAGACAGTCTTATTTTTTTTTTTGGCTCATAAAAACACACTAGGTCTTATTTTCGGGGTAGGTCTTATTTTTTTTTTTAATGTACAACAATCCACACTTATTCATGTACAAAAGTCTATATGTATTCATGTACAAAAATATGGTGATCAGGGCAATCGGGGTGCCGTACCTTTCCAAGAGCAATTTGCTAACCAATAGCTGGCCAGAATGAGTGAAGCGCACTTTCACTATCAATTCCTCACAGGCGGAGTGCATTTGGTATCACTCGGCATGTGACAGGAGCCGGCGCTCTAGAGGAGGCATCGGCTTATGCGGCTCTGCTCCCTCCGGTGCCGCCTCCATCCTCTAGTGCTGGCTTCGTTGGCACCGCTAATTCTCTCCTGCCTCTCCCGCGGCTCTTCAAGTTCCCCCTTATGCCACCACCGGCCCTGTGAATGGTCATAACTAGGTCTTATATTCGGCGTAGGTCTTATATTTTAGCAATTCCCCAAAATAGTACTAGGTCTTATTTTCGGGGTAGGTCTTATTTTCGGGGAAACAGGGTATATAGTGCCGACAATTTACGCAGCTCTTTACATACAGAACATTTACATCATTCCCTGCCCTCGAGGAGCTTACAATCTAAGGTTCCTATTGCAAACCCATACAGGGCCAATTTAGACAGGAGCCAATTAACCTTCCAGCAAGTCTTTTGGAGTGTGGGAAGAAACCGGAGTTCCCAGAGCAAACCCAAGATAGCAGAGGGAGAACATGCAAACTCATTGTAGATTGTGACTTGATCATCACATGGTGTCATTTGGCACAGCTTAACCCATAAATAGGAATGCTTGGGTCAAAGTAACAATAAAAAAACTATATTAGGTTAAACATTACAATAATGATACAAAATATGTGTTTACTGCAGTCCATTAACATTTGCCTTTAAAACCACTAAAAGAGGAACCAGGACGGGAATATAGGAACAGATGGTTCTTACCGTTTTTTTATCAATCTCTTATACAGAAACCTGGCTGTTATAAAACATCCAATAAAACAGCAATCTTTTCAAAAGAAAATAAGATACATAATGCTATTGCAACTATAGAAACCTGGATAGGTTTCCTAGTAATAAAGGCTCTATTTGCATTTTAGGTGCAGTTAAATGCATGTAAAACTGTACACAAAATGCATGGTAAGGTTTGTAACATTGTAGTCAATGCAACTGTGTTGGAAACACAGAAATGAGAACTCAAGTTCTCAAGTTGAGTCACAGGGGGTGATTTACTAACCTAAACACACGCACGCACCAGGTGCGTGTGATTTTCACACAGCAAAACTTATTTATCAACCATCATTCACCATGCATTCATCAACGCAAGCAACACGACATAGAGCTAATTTACACAACATCACCTTGCAATTCATGCTTGGCTTTGCACAACACACCTGCTGGGTGTGTACACACTACAAAGGTGTTTAGATTCCACCCATAGATCATGCTGGGAGGGAACACACTACAGAGGTGTATACATGTTTGTGGTGTGTTTATAAGGTTAGTAAATCAACCCCACAGACTCAAGTGTGACTAAAGCATAACACAGTGTTTCCTATCACATAACATTTACGGTGCCCAAAAACAGGGCATTTTCTACTTTAAAGGAGAACTATGAGGTGAGTGCTTTTCACTCACCTCATAGTTCTAGCCGACCTGTGACAATGAGACTGTCACAGGTCGGCTCAGTAGATTGGGAGGTGAGCGAACATATACCAGCGTTCGCTCACCTCTCGATCCTGTCATGGCTCTCTGCTGTGACAGGGGAGGGGCTGAATTCCCCCCTCCCCGCTCCGATCCGCCAGCGCTGACTGGGAGGGGGCGGGTACAGCTGGCTCTGCCTTTAGATAGGCAGAGCCAGCTGTCACTCACGCAGCTGGGCGGATCTCGACATCGATGTCGGGATCCGCTCCGACGTCTCAGTATACCGCGAGCTGCAGCTCGCGGTATACTGATCTTAGGGTAACGGGAGGACGCTAGTTTGTGTCTTCCCGTTACCCTAAGGAGAACTATGGGGAACAGCCTTAACCCCATAGTTCTTCTTTAAGGACTCGTTCACGCTTATGCTGTGCACCCAAAGCAGATTGTATATTATTGTGCAACAACCCCTAAACTATTACTGTTTGCTGCAGTAACTATAGGTCAGAAGGAGGAATCCCAGTAGTCAGTGGGGTGACCCACTATCCGGGCCAGCCTACAGAGTGAAAAAGGATTAGTGCCAGGAGCCCCCAGACAGGTAAGTAAAATTTTCTACACAGGATACTGCCAATTACATTCTTTTAACCCCCTGACAGAGCCACTTTAATCATCTCTTCCTGACGTGGACCAGAACTCAAAAAGTGATCTGCATGTTGCAATATGTTAATTGTGCCTAAGCAGTACCCTGGAAAATGTACAAATGTTACATAGTATTTGAGGTTGAAAAAAAGTCAGAGGTCCATCAAGTTCAAACTTTGTGTGTCTGTGTGTGAGTTGTGCGTGTGTATGAGTCCCTGTGTGGTCTAGTATTTAAGAGTACCTGTCCCCCTGTATATTACGGTCTTTTAGGATGGTATCTAATTGATTTTTTAACAAATCAATATTCTGTGCAGATACCACTGCTTGTGGCAAAGAGTTGCAACATGATGGTCTAACTGAAAAGAAGCCCCTGTGCCCTTTGTGGTTAAATTTTTTCTCCGCCGATTTTAGGTGGTGACCTCTAGCCCTTGTTAGGGAGTTTACAATAAAAAGTTTAGTGCTGATGTTAGCATCACCACTGAACATTTTTACATCATCTTTTTTACAATCATGTCCCCTCTTACTCTCCTCACTTCCCGCAAGTTTAAATTTTGCAATTTAGTACCCTTCGACTTGAATTTCTACTGACAAATAGCAGTGCGCTTCCTAGTATGTGAGAATGCCTAGGCCCTCCTGTGCAGTATGTTTGGAATGTAATATCAAAACTACACCTACCCTTTATAGAAAAAAACAACCCTAACAGTGATGCCACCGGGCATTAGGCCTGCAAGACACTGAGAGCCACATGTGAAATAGATAATCTGCGCTTCTGGAGAAGAGACTAAAGTAAAAATATGTATTATTAATTAAGACCTAAAGCAGCTCTAAAAGAGGATGGGAGAATCCTTTCAGCGGTAAAGAAATATATATCAAAGCGCTAAAGGTATAAGTGGTATGAAACTTAGAGCAACCAGGTAATGAAGTGAAATTAGGGTTTAAGCGATCTGGCCTAAAACCATATGTTGAACAATTCGAAAGAAATCTTACATGGGATCATAAAACAAAGGAAAAAAATATATATTAATAATTCAATTATAACAGTGAAGGAACATCCAATATATAACGATATATGAACGATCCACACAAAAAAATATATCTCTCCTCCTAGGCTGCTTCAAGGCTAAATAGAAATTAATGAGGTTCATTCTCACCTTGTCGCACGGGCATGGAGGACAGCAATTCCTCTTCCAAAAAGTTGTCTGTTCTCTGCCCTGTTTGTAACATGGAAAGATATCCACATTCTTTTCCAGGCTGGCTGATGCAGTAGCTCAGCAGGAGGTATGAGATACAAGGTATCAGATCTCTTGGCTGACCCTGGCCCTAGAGATTGATTTACATTATCTAAAACGTCTACTATTCCAACAGTATTTTTGTGTTAGTTTAAGTCGACATTGCAACATATGGCAACATTTTATTTTATATTATTATGGGCTTTTATATAGTGCCAACAATTTACACAGCACTTTATATATTGTACATTCATATCAGTCGCTGCCCTCAAGGAAATATTTACAACAACAATCCCTGCTGTTAAGTTTTGTAAGGCTGGTACTGGATAGAGATGAGCCTGGGCTTGATGGGAGTCCAGTTTTCCAAGCAGTTGTGGTGGAGGCATTTTGTGACTTATAGCTATGGAGAAGGGAATGCGCCTCTCCGCAAGCCATTGGGCTGGGGGGATGGGATGGCAGCCACTCTTTTGAGTGTACAAACTCAGGCGGATTGGGTTCACACCAAACCCAGTCTCATAACTAGTGCTGGAAGATATATGAAAAAGACTCTCCGGCTGTTCTGGGTCATTATTTCCTAATCCTGGTATTTGCTGCGTTAGGCCGCATTCAGACTGTTTTGATTAATTACCTTGCAGACAATGCGTGTTACTGTGCATTGCATTAAGGTATTACATTCATTTTGAATATATTGGAAATGTACTACAATGCAGGTTTGGACTGGCACCATTTTTTCAACCCAGTGCATGACAACACACAGAAGGTTCACATCTGTTAATTGTGGTGTGCTAAAAGACATGTGCCTTGTTGTGTGCTGGATAGGTACATCAGGGTGCCATTCAAGATGAATGACACCACAACACACTGCATCCTATCACACTTGGTTTAGTGTGCTGCTGTAATGTTTAGAAAACACAGATTTTACTTTCCATTACCAAAGTGCAGCAGTCCAATTGGGCCCTTATAGTTTTCTATTGCTAATTGGGATTGAGCTTGGAAGTTCAGCTGATACCCCCACCTCCATTCCCCAGCTTGTATGAGGTTCAGTGTATGTTGCACCTTCATTTGACATTGTCAGATCTGCCAATAGCTGCAGCAAGGTGGTCATAAAGTGTGAGCCTGTAATGTCCTTACCGACCGCGAGCCGTCTGCGTCCCAGCGTGGAACGCATCGGCCGCGTCACGTTGGGCGCTTCCCTCCCTGAAAGGGAGGTTCCATGCGCTCCACCGTGGAACGCGGAAGTGACAGCACGCTCCACGGCTCCACGTCCGCGGACTATATAAGGGTCACATGAACGCTGTGAGAGCGTTCAACTATTGGGTTTGATGCCCCACCGACGCCAGGAGCCTCAAAACCCCCTCTGCATTCCAGGACCTTAAGCTACATTGCTCCAGCCATCTCCACTTCATCCTCAGGAGACTAGGGGACCCAGCCCCAAAGTGCAAGTATTGTACCTGGTGGGGGACATTTAGACTGCTGGATTGACTGAGTATCATTCTCTATGGAACTGTGATTGATGTTATCTGCTTAAACCTGGCTAAATCCTGAACCTACTGCTATCTGACACTGTTCATACTACCATAACTCTGAACTGTTGCTATTATCCATTGCTGTATCTTTTGATGCATATAGACCCCACTGGGTTATGAATTGAATAACCAATAGTAGGTCACTCCTTATAGTTATCTTTTGTGGCAGAGAATGCATGAATCCCTCACTCTCCGTCAAGATTGAGAGAGACGCCTGGGGTTCTAGCCTGATTGCCATACCCAGCACTATTTTTGACTTGATCCGCAGCTGTGATCCACTCACCCCTCAGAACCCAAGGGCGCATTACAGAGCCCTGGCTGTATGGGCGTATGAGGTCTTCCAGTTTGTATTGTCTACTTTTTATTTTTATTTGGTTTTCTTATGTTGTGCAGTAATCTAAAACAGGCTATTCTGCTTCTTTCATCACTGAAACCGCCTGAGTAAGGCTGGATATACACAGTAAGAATTTCGGTCAAAATTCTGAAAAATCATTAGTCAGACATTCGATCTTGCCATCATTGAGTCAACTAATTTCATTAGAAAGCCCTTAAAACTTCGACCAGACCTGCTACTTGTATGGAATCCCAAACGTATTAAACAGGTTTAATTTGTGCCTAGCACATGTACAATGTGTACATTTTTTCCCCACCAGAAATCATATTTGCCATTAGAATTTCATTTGTTCAGATAAGGAATGAGAAAAATGTTCCAATCTGAGCCTTGAAATTTTCTCATCTATATGAAAACAAGCATCGTTTTGTACCCATCAACCATTAGAAAATTAAAAAAATTTCCAGTAACAAAATTCTACTGGTGTATGGCCAGCTTAAAAGCATACACTGACGCTTTTTATGGGTTACCTGAATTCAGTCCCTGACCATACCAGGGTAACTCTTTGATTGCTAACAGCAACATACTAAGGGCACATTCACACATTAACACTGAATTGCGACGGGTTAACAAATACGTGTTATGTGTTGTGCATTAATTTGTGTTACTTTAGGGCCCCATTCACACGGGGCTTTAAGCTGTGGCTGGGAATTCCAAATCCATAAGCTCTTGCTGCAGGGATTCCAGGTGTGTCCATACAGATACAGTACAGAACTGTTAATTCCATGAGCGATTACATATGGACTGCCGCTGACAGATATGGCCGCTGTCAGTCGGTCATTAACTTGAATGGGGACAGAGGCCACATCTCTAAAGACCCACCTGGGATTCCTCAGGCACAGCCTAAACCCCTATGTGAATGGGGCCTAAGGCAGCCCATTCATTTTAAATGCAGCTAAAAAATCAACATGACCAATTTTTTCATATATAAAGTAGACCAAAACACAAACCATGTGCATTGTAAGGACTGCACTTCAGGTGCATTGCCCACTACTATATTAGTGCATGAGATGGCCAATGCCATGAGTTATGGTAATGTCTGATAAATGAGCACTTTACCACAATGCCTATATGTGCATGGGGCATACAGTACAAAAAGGGTGCAAATAAATGTGTAGTCAACCTCTTTTGTGTAATTTGTACAATTAAGTAAGCAGACTGGTATGTGTTTTAAACTGACCTTTTTTTAAGTTGCTCCCCAAAATTGAAAACATGATGTACTGGTTTGTAATTTTGCAAAAATATGTGGGCTCACTCATCCCCACCTTCCTTCCCCCACCTCCTTCCTGCACCATGCGCCCTCATGTCTGCTGAGTCCTTTACCAACAATTTACAGAGTACAAAAGAAAATTATGCTTCGCATGAATTACCTGAGCTCAGTCCCAGATCACAACCAGTTAACCCTTTGATTGCTAACAGTTATATACCAAAGTACAAATAACAGGGAATTTAGTTGTGGATGCATAGTGCACGATAGATTGGCTCCCAGAGATCAGCACCTGTCATTCCTCCTCCACAGGTACAGTTGAAAGATATGCAGACAAATATGCAGACAAATGCTGCACAAAATGTTGGGCATTTCCTGTTATTTTTTCATGAACATTAATAGGATTTCTGATATTTTTAGAGATTTATTCAGAGCTGTACGGCTGTACATAATACATCTTAGAGCTGTACGGCTGTGCATGTCTCCAAAAGTAAAATGCATGATAAATAAAATGGATACAAAATGTATAGGTAGAAATAGAATTTAAACTTTGTGCATTAGCATCATTATTACTAGTTGTAGTTTTAGTAATATAAAAAAAAAAACTTCTTTAGACTTAATAGTTACAAATTCAGTTAATTCCTATTAATTCCTATTCAGCCACATATAAAAATATTTTTTTTAAATTCATATATTTTTCCAGTTCAATCCAGCTAGAAATCCAAGTGATCGTGGGTGAAAGCTGTGTGAATCTTGTGTAAAAAATGTAAAAACAGACCCTGTAATACATATGTGTGTGTGTGTGTGTGTGTACATATATACAGTATATGCCACATTTTACATAGATAAAATGTACAAATCAAATATATTTATTTATTATTTAAAATATTTGTATTTTGCCGTTATGCAGTGTAAAAAAAAAGTTCATATCACTATAATCAGAATGTGCTTTTTGGACTCCCAAGGCTCTCTTGTCACAGTTTTGTAACAAAGATTAGCCAAGACTAGTTTAGTTTTCCCAAATTTATCAGTGTACTGTTTAATGCGCGCGTGCTGGTTAAAAAAGACCACAGTTATGCAATAGTTATAGTTATGTCCCTGTCTGCGTGGCAGCTAATAAAAAACATATATTAGCAATTTTTTTTAATTGCCAACTTGTTTTATTGATGTGCACATGATTCCTTGCTGTGATGATCTGTTATTAGGACTTGTTCACGTTTGTTTTCAGCGTTGCTGCTTCTTTAAGATTCCCTCCCCCTTTGAGTGCTGTGACATCAGCTGCACCTGATGCTGATATAAAGGACAGGTACAAGGATCCGTTACACACCTGCCCGTCTCTCACAGCTAGTGACCAGTCACAGGGAAAAGAAGAAAATACCATCTGTTCTTCAGGACTATATTGCACTTACAGGGCTAACCTGGGCAGTCATCCAGAGAGAACTTTCAGCCAAAGACAAAGCTGATCAAGCGAGAGCACCAAGAGGTACTGGAAAGCCCAAACAGAGCTCTCAGCCAAACCAGAAGGTTGTAGAAGAAACTGCACAGGAGCTTTGCACTGGGAAGGAACAGAGGCAACTCGCTGACCAAGGGAAACATTCAAGACACTTTCTCCGGTGAGTCCTCCTCTCAGTAAATAAAAGGCAGTCACAACAGCAGGAATTTCCTAAGCAGACTGAAAAACCAGTGCACAGACATTGCTCATTGTTTTGTGCATTTGATAGATCTGGATTAGCATCATGTCTATGGGACTTGAGATATTGGGTGTGGCCCTGTCCATTCTCGGCTGGCTTGGTGCTGTTGTTGCTTGTGCTCTCCCTATGTGGAGGGTAACTGCCTTTATAGGAAACAATATTGTGGTGGCTCAGATTATCTGGGAAGGACTATGGATGAACTGCGTAGTTCAGAGCACGGGGCAGATGCAGTGCAAAGTCTACGACTCCCTACTGGCTCTTCCTCAAGATCTACAGGCTGCTCGTGCCTTAATAGTTATCTCCATCGTCATTGCTATCATCGGAGTCTTCATCTCCATCATGGGAGCAAAGTGCACCAACTGTGTTCAAGATGAGTCGGCAAAGGCCAAGATCATGATTGTCTCTGGGGTCATCTTTATTCTTTCGGGGCTCATGACACTTATCCCCGTGTCCTGGTCAGCAAACACAGTTATTCGTGATTTCTACAACCCGCTAGTTGTGGATGCTCAAAAGAGGGAGCTGGGTGCTTCCATGTACATTGGGTGGGCAGCCTCTGCTTTTCTTATGCTTGGGGGTGCTATGCTGTGCTGCTCTTGCCCACCAAAACAGGAGAAGTACCCTGCATCCAGAGTGGCATATTCAGCAGCCCGATCAACAAATCCTGGATATGACCGAAAAGACTATGTCTGAAGAGGAACCAAAACTGTTCAATGGGCATGGAACATTCTCTTTTATCAAGTGGCAAGAATGAACAGGTGACTTGGTTATGGAGAGGAGTGGGAAGTAGACATCACTGACGCAGACTTTTTAAACCCTCTTATAAATGCTGTAATTATTAGTACTGTATATTTTTTTATATAACGTATATTATACATATACAGCATTGGTTCTAACTGTGTGTGTACGTGAAATTACAAGAGGCATGAATGGAAGCTTTCTATTGTCGTGGCATTTGGTGAATATTCTTGAACTGGGAGGGGCAAGTCTTCTTGGCAGAGATGAGGTGGCTTAAGTAATATAACTCTTTACATCCCAAGCTGCTGATTGAACTGTGCAGAACAATGCACTGTTGTATGTTACAGCACCATTACCCACTAGGGAACCGTATCTGTTTGCGGGTTCTTAATATTTAGAAACGCTAGATGAAGGAAGTGCTGTTTTTATAAAGAAAGAAAAAAAAAAAGTATAGGGCTTTGTATATTAATATTTGACAGCTATTAAATTGTTTAATATTTTTGCTGTACAGCGTGAATCATATTTATCAGACATTAACAAATCAAAATGTACAATTCCAACTGTTATATGTCTCATAGCTAATCAGGGCGATTTGTGACAACTGGAGCTAATTTTTTTTGTTAACCATACCAACCAATCAAATCTAACCTCAATTGGGACTAGATAAATGCCCCCCATCCCCAACAAAAATGTTGCCTTGCTGTACATAAATTACCCTACTTGCCAGGTCTGCTGGATTTGTTATATATGTCAACTCTTTTCCGGGGCTACATTGGTTTATTAATTGGAATGTGCCCTCTCCTATTTGTGACTGTAGCCGTAGGGATTTTTTTTTTTTTTTTACAATAGCCTGTCGAAATGTAATTGTAGAAGGCAAGAAAAGCTTCCCAGGATATAGAAACCAAGGCTGCTAGTTTATGAAAAATGCATATTCTCTGGGGGCCTATAATAGCATATTATGGATCCAGTTTTCCCAAGTTCATTATTTAAGGAATGCTAAAAGTATGCATGATTAGGATAGTGTTTTTTATTACAATTTTGTTTTACTATTACAATCCTACCTTTATAAAGTGGTCATTAGTTATACTTACCACACTACAAAAATTCCACACATTTCAGTTATTCTTATCTACTGTACATCTTCTTTTGCCATTCTTACGGCGTTTTTCCTATTATTTTTTTTACATGTATTGCTTTGCCATTCTTTCTAACCTTTTCCCAGGTTTTATTACAATGTGGTGTGAATCTTTGTGTAGGCTGAGTATGGCACGTTAATGGCATTCCTGTTAATAAATTACAGCAGTCTTTCCATCCATAAATGAGCTGGTGACACATTAATATGCACTCCCTGATAAAAGAAAGAAAAGTTTCAAACTGTTAGTAGAGTTTAACAACCTTCAACCTTTTCACTGCCACGGTGACCTACCATCATGCCAACTGACTGGCTATTTTGAAAGGACATAGTTATTTATGAGTGGCATTAAGTTCCAACTTTAATTGACCGCTACAGAGTTTGCTATAGTTGTGTTAAAAACAAGTGGAATTTTCAGTTACAATGAGATGTTAGTCTCCAACCGGCTTGGCAAGCCTATAGTGCTCATTTAAATGGTGGATTTACAAAGGGGATTTCAATACTTGCATTTTCTTTGTGTAGTGTGGATGTATGTGTACTGGTCTTGTTGAAGTGCAGTGGTATGCTTTGTCCTGCTTGAACATTTCTGTAAGAATTATCAGTAGGTGATGCAAAATAAAGGAATACTTTTTACTAGAGCAAATTCAGACTTGCTTTTCAGTAAAGCAACTCAACAAGCCTGATTATATCTAATTGTAATATGTTGCTATGGTATTCTAGACTATCATAATCCCTGTATCTGCATAATGATAAAGTCAGACCCTATTCCGAGGCAGTTGAGATTGATAATAACCTATATTGATAGAAAAATTGTGGTCGTGTTAACAATATATTGTTTTAGCATTGTGAAGATGTAATAGGTCACATTAAGAGGGTCTCGTAACACAACAATAAACTTAAAACTTGCATGGGGTTAAGCAAGCACTGGGCACATGTCTCACCATGAACTGACAGTCTTTCTGGGACCCCAATCATGATTAGGGGCCAGCATAAGTCCCACAATACCTGCGTACCTGGCATGGGAATTTTTTCAGTGATGGATATTGTCAATATGCTTCAACAATGTCATCACTGTAAGTGGTCCATTGAAAATGCTGCCTTGCTCTTGTTGTGTCTGCCAGAACAAGGATATATGGCATGTGATCATTTGCCCTAAAGGCAACACATGTTAATTGCTTGCATATTAAGTGTGTTCTCATTTCAATGCATGCATTTGGGAAGCCTGAAAGCCTGAGCATTGCTCGGGTCTACTAGTCCCTGTTTTCTTTACTCTAAAGTATATGAAGTGCTTTACAGTTACCTAAATAAACTCAAGGACTTCTTATCTCCTCCTTATAACAGTCCCAGTGTTTGCACTGTCATCTTTGGCATTGAAGAAATAGATAGGCAAACAAAATGTTGATCAACTGATGCCCCTGTGACATGACACCTTTCCAGTGAGAACTGCAGTTAGATGTATTTGGTATAAAAAGCCTATGGACATGTGTTTTATAAGCCTATATATGTTTTTGTCTGAGTACACTTTGTAACCTAATACTGGTTAGAAGTACTAACCGCCACTTTGTATTCAATATCTTGTCAACAAGCTTTTTAGTAAAATATGCTCTTATATCATCTTTTTGACTGTTCATTTGTGTATTTAATTATGTTTCTTTCCTTAGAAGTTTGCTATATAGTCAGCTACTGTAAATTTAAAAATTATATAGATCCAACACACACATTTAAATTTTTCACTGACCCCAAGAATGGCAGTCTGAAACAGTCTCTAGACTAAACAAATATGCATCCTATCTTTTACTAAGAACAATTTTTTAAAAAAGTCCAGTTTTGTGAATAAAATGTCCATTACAATCTACTATGGCAAGGCTTTATTAAAGTGACACTAAACTCAGGTGTTAAACCTTAAAATGCATTTGAGTACCTTAACAATAAGAAAAATGTATCTTATTTGTGTATCACTCAGCTGTAGGTCCTCAAATCATCTCTGAAATTGTGCTGACACTGTCCTTCGTTCTGGAGGGTGGCTACTTTTGTTACCCATACTCCCTGTGTGTGTTGTAAAGTAGTCACCGCTCCAAGCTCGCTCCTGTGATGGACTACAATCTCAGGTTTAGTTTACTAATTTGTATTGAAATTATAGTCCATCACGGAAGTGAGCTTGGAACACACTCAGGGACCATGGGGAACAAAAGTAGCCCCCTCTTATTGTGTGACCCAGCTTCCATAATTTTATAATTTGCTTTACTGTATGCCCCCCCACTGCTTTATTGCAATGCACACTAGTTCCAATAATGCAGAGGATGTGAGTGGGGTATTGTTGAAACAAGCAGCCATAGCTCAGGGACACTTTCTCATGCATCTCCTGTGGTTGTACACACTTATGTGCATTATGTACATTTACCTGCTGAAAGATTTGTGTTTATGTCAATCCAGATCTAAGATGTACCCAGCTCTGCCACACCACATAGCCCTAAAGCATACACCAAACAAGAGGAGTGCCAGACTAAATGATAAAGGAGTCCAAATAGCTTGAATGATTTACACTTAAAAAATAGCAAATACATTTCAGGAGACAAAAACACTCCACCTTCATCAGGGCAACAAAAAAAATATATAGACAAACAGTACATACATAGATATGAATAATAAAATAATAAATCTCATATGGTGAGGAATGGGCTGTGACCATGAGACTGGAAGAACTTGCAGCACATTTGCATGATCGTTAACAAGCCATTTGTAGCTACACGGCTTGTGTGGATCTACGTTTCGGACTCAACCTAACTACTGCCTACTGTTGACTTTGCTTGATTTGCCTTTAAAATATGTAACAGGATCTCCCTGGGTAATCATTTGGCTGGACTCCCCCATCTTTTCCCTCTCCCTCCTTTATATTTCCAATGTTGCCTGCCTGCTCTCCTTTCCTTCCTTCTATCCACAAGGTTAGGAGACTGCTGAAAATGTCACCTTGAAAATCTGACAGAGCGTGATACCTAAGATACTTGTTTGTTTGACTATGTATTGCCTATAACTCAGTTTTATTCATGTGACCTTGAAGGTTTTCCTATGTTTATGTTTTGTGATCGGTATACTCTGTAATGAAACTCAATAAAAATGTATAATAAAAAAAAGTAATATGGTGAAACTCAAACTAAACAAAAACAAAAGGTTTTCATGGACAACATATGTATACAAAGTATAGGTCTATATCACTCTTATATTCATATGAGTGATAAAAATTATAAATATTCATATGAAATTGGGCTGCGGAAATTAACAATTAATTCGTCGATTAATCGTTAACTTTTTTGATCGATTAAATTTTTTTTTGCTCGGTAGTCACCTCTCCGCCGGCTTCCGTGTCTTCCGGGAGTTCCGTCGGAGATCCGGTGACGTCATGGACATCGACGTCACCAGACTCCTCCCCCCTTCCCCAAGTGGCTCCGTCGGCTAACGAAGGGAAGGGGGGAGGAGTCCGGTGACGTTGATGTCCGTGACGGCTAACGAAGGGAAGTGGGGAGGAGTCCGGTGACGTCGATGTCTGTGACTTCAACGGACTCCTCCCCCCTTCCCTTCTTTAGCCAACGGAGCCACAAAGGCGCCATGATTTAAAAGTACACAGAGAGAAAGTACTTAGAACGCATCAGCCATATCAAATAGGTTCTCAGAAGAAGCACAAAAAGGTATTGTTGCCATGTTGCTTACTGTTACTATGTTATATAAAATAGTTCTGTAATGCTTTTTAAAATTCAGTCCTGTTGCTCTTCAAGCGTGTATAGCCAGCGCAGAAAAAGGGATTTCAAATGACAAAAAAATGGAGTCGATTATTTAATAACCAACTGGCCCATATACACACGGAAGAGAGCAGCTTCCAGGGGACATTCACCTTTCTATTTTTGTAACCCTCCCCTTTCAATAAAACCTGAACGTGTTAATTTTTTTTAATTGACCTTTTTTTACATTTCTTTGTGTGGTCCTGTCCCCATTACCCTTGTTGCTTAGACAAGAATTCTGTATGTGCGTTATAATTAATCGAAATTAATAGATTCTAAAAAAATTCGATTAATCGAACACAAAAATTTTAATCAGTAACAGCCCTAATATGAAATAAATAGATCACAATTATTGAGTAGCTATTATGACATTTTCTACATACAACTGAATATGGAATAATAAATAGAGATCATCATTATCGAGCAGATATTTAAAAAATAGGGACTGTGAGGTTGTATTAGTGCTTTTTAGGCACATATTTCATAAAATACACCATAATCATGTATGTTAATATCATACAGCAAAGGAGCAGATTTATATCATTAGTATGACTAGATACAAAAGTCAGAATGATACATACTACAAGAAATTCTGCACTTCTTGGGCATTTTAGGAAATATGTGCCTTAGGCCCCTTTTGCTGGGCAGTCCGATCAGGTACACCTGTCAGTTTTTCAGGCGGACACGATGGGATGCCCAATGCTAGTCTATGCGCAGGCGGATCTAAACTGGTGGGTGTCCGTTTAAACCCGGTTGCCCCCAACTTCGGCCAGGTCCAGAAAAACAAACGGAACAGTGTTCCGTTTCGCTGGACCTGACCGTGCCAGACTAGGGTTAATTTGATGTAAATAGCAAATGTTCATTTACAATCGCTTCCCCATAGAACGTCATGGGTCCAGTCAATTCAGTTTATTTTGATGAAGGAAAAAACTGGACGGACACAGATGTAACAGCGGTGAAATCAGATCTGTCCTGCTCCAATCAGGAGGGGATCCGTGCATGGATCCCTTCCTGTTAGGACACGGTAAGAGGGGACATAACAGCATTTTTTAAAATTCACAGTCTCTATTTTGTCTAAATATCCGCTCAGTAATGATGCTCTCTATTATTATTATTATTATTATTACAGTATTTATATAGTGCCAACAGTTTGCGCAGCGCTTTACAATATAAGGAAGACATTACAATTACAATACAATTCAAGGCAAGATGGTAAGGAGGGCCATGCCCCTGAGGGCTTACAATCTAAAAGAGGAGGGGGAAATGATACATGAGGAGGTAGCTGTGTGGGGATGAATTATTTGAGAATGTGAAGGTTCAGTGGTTAGGTCGAGGTGGGATAGGCTTCCTTGAAGAGATGAGTTTTTAGGGAACGCCTAAAGGCAGTCAAGGTGGGATATAGACGGGCAGGTTGGGGTAAAGAGTTTCAGAAGATGGGAGAGACTCTAGAGACGTCCTGGAGGCGAGTATGGGAGGAGTGGACAAGGGAGCTGGAAAGCAGGAGGTCAATGGATGAGCGGAGGGGACTGTTAGGGTGATAAGGATAAGGTGATAAGGATAGGGTGACGATTATGGTGATAAGGGGATGGTTAGGGTGACGGTTAGGGTGGACGGTTAGGTTGATAGGGTGACGGTTAGGGTGATACTCTCTACTTGATATCCATATTCAGTTATATGTAGAAAGTGTTCTAATAGTTGCAAAGAGACTCGATGATCATGATCTATTTATTTTATATGAATATTTATCATTTCACCACTCATATATATGTATATCTATTTTTTTGTAGTCTGTATTTAGCCCTGGAAATATATTAGCTGTTTTTTTAAGTGTGAACCATTACATAGTATTTGAGGTTGAAAAAAAGACACAGGTCCATTAAGTTCAACGTGTGTGTGTGTGTGTGTGTGTGTGTGTGTGTGTGCGTGTCTCTTGTGCGTGTCTCTTGTGCGTGTATGTGTGTATAAGAGTCTCTGTTTTAAGTATTTAAGTGTACCTGTACCCCTATTTGGACTGGTGCTCTTTCTGTTTGGAATATACTTTGGGTGACATACTGCCTTTCCATTGTAGAGTAGACCTGTTTGTTCGGAGCTGCCTAACTAGTGCCAGTAAGC
Organism: Nanorana parkeri; assembly: GCF_000935625.1. Taxonomy (NCBI): domain Eukaryota; kingdom Metazoa; phylum Chordata; class Amphibia; order Anura; family Dicroglossidae; genus Nanorana; species Nanorana parkeri. The sequence goes on along the minus strand of NW_017306777.1, from coordinate 182,210 downwards.
TCTCCAACTGACCAGATTCCTTTCACTGCCCTATATGAATGGGGAGTGAAGTCCCAGCACCTCTTGGAAGTTCTTCTTATTTGACACCACATAACCCTGTCTAGCAGGGCAGGAGTCTCAATTTATCTTTGCTGTAGGCAACACACAATTGCGGCTTGGGGAAAATATACTAAAATCTAGTCTGTAGTATCAGATAAAATAAATATATATATACTTAACCGATCTCCTGAACTGTTGTCATCAGACTCACTGATCCAGTGATGGTGACACTCTTCCATCATTTAACCCAACGGCATTCATCCAACTTCCTATGAGCCCAGGGTGTCATGGCTCTACCCTCACCCTAGGCAGAGAGGAGAATGCTAGAGAAAGAAGAGGATAAAGAGGACCTGTGAAGTCAGTGAACTGAAGACACTTGGTAAAGAGGTACAGTATATATATATAAAATGTATTGTATATATATATAAAATGTATTTTTGTTAACAGTACGGTGCTCCAATATGGGGGAGAAGTGAAAGCTTTATGTAACACAGGGTTCGTCCTTCCCCCAGCCCTTGCCTGGACAGTGAAAGTAGAAGCAGCACACTGATTAGCTTATCCTCCTTCATCACTTGGTTGACTCCTCCTATCAACATTTGCCTTATTAGCACAAAAGCACTGCAGTAGAAGTAATTGGCTCTTTCAGCTTCTTCTTCCTCTCCAAGTGTTTGCAGTGCTATACAGTGGATTACAAAGGGTTTATGTCAGGTCGAATTCATACACACACTGGTTACATTAAAAAATACACTTAATAATGTAGCAATACAGACCTGCATTCGTTTGTGTCTCCTCTCTGGAATTCAGCTTTAAAGTGTAGTCACCTTAAAGGTGACTAACATACAGTGACCCCCACTATATGTTAGTTATGTGTTCCCATTCACAGAGAATAACTAAAATAATTTAAAGACTATTTTTTTACCCTTTTAGTGGTTTCTTTGGAGCAGGATTATATATAGGACTTCAAGCTATTATGAACAATTTCAGGGGCACAAAATGATTCTCCCTCATTAACATACAATGCAGAACACAAGCCTCGAGATCCCTAACCCTTTTTTAGGACAGATTGTGTAGAAAATCTAGTTTACAACTGATAACGATATCTGTTAGCACAGTATAGCCAAGGTTTATTATAGTAAACATTAACCCCATGGCCCCGTCCTTAACATTACAAAAGGAGAAGGTAGGTAGAATTTTTACGCAAGCTCTTGAAAAGTTAAGCAGCAATTTTTGTTTTTTTAAGTTATGCTATTTGAATAAGAACATGCAACACATATAAAGTACGTGTTATCCAAATCTGGCTGCAAACGTGGAAATACAATTTAAAGTAGTATTATTCCTTGAAGTTTTTCTCAATAATAAATCCAGGCCAAACATACAGTATGTATACTGCCCAACAAAGTATTCCTTTACATTTTTGCCCAAACACTTACAGTTTCTAAACATCTCCAACTCTCTCAGCTTGGCTTCCCTGAACTTTCTGTCCAGTACAAGATCAAAGGACAGAGCAGTCTCCAGCAACTGTCCATCTACTAGCTAGAAGAAGGGAGGAGGAAAGAAGAAGGGAGGAGGGGGGAGGGGAGTATCTTACCTTGCTTTGCCTGTGTGTTTGTGGAGACACACACAGCTTTCGTGCTAACACAAGGTGACTCCATAGGACACTGAAAGGGAAAGGAGCCACGCTAAAACAGGATATTAGGACCACTGCTCAGGGGACCAGTTAATTCTGCAGGAAACTAAAACTTTTAAACATCAAGGAGCAGTATCCATTGTAATTGATTTAATCAGCATTTGAAGTAGCTTAAAAACCTTCTTACTCATACTTTATTATAATTTTAAACTTGCTACGGGTGTCTTGTGTTCAGCAGGTACTCTGGCACAGAGAGCTCCGTGTTTGACAGGTCGGTACTGCTATGGCCTTTATAAATGGATCTCCTTCTTCCCAAGAGAAGCACCTAAAAGTGTCCAGGAGCGATACCAGGGAAATCTCATGGCTGCATTTTCTAGGAATATTAGAAGGTAGTGGGTTCCAGTCTACCAGTAGTGATGATTAAATCAGGATACTGATGTATTCATTCATTTCTGATTTCCATTAATATTAGCAAAAATCTCTGACCTGTAGAAATGTATACAATTCCAGAATCCAGGAAAATGTGATTTGTGAATGTTATGATTCTCTGCAGACTAGAAAAATCTCTTAACATATATGCAAATAAATATCAGAATTAGAGGACCATTCAGAATAATTATTGATCTAGTCTAAATGTATTTTAAACACAAAACTGAACAAATGGCATTGCAGGCTCATATGTAACACCCTACATGTGCGTATGCAATAAGTCATCCAGCAATTCATAACCATGCAAGGCTTACATTACAGTAATCATCTCAGTAAGCAAGAACTGGAAATGCAGGGAATTTCCTAAAGAACAGTCTGGTTAGTTTGTACAATTAAGAAAATATAAAGTAATGGAAATAAAATGAAGACTCGTTAAACCAGTTGGTTTTTAATGACCCGAGTGCGTGTTTGGTGTACGTTTACAATATTTAGTGAACACATTACAATCCACGGAACTAGCACAATCTACAGGAAACTGTGTAAAGGTTTTAAAATAAACACTCGGCCTAAAATGTCTGCATGACACGTTTGATGTGTCAGTTTTGTTTCTACAAAAAATATCTTAGTTAAAGAGCGACTAAGCATGATTTTAAAAAATGTTTGTATTTCATGTACCAAAGATGTTAAAGTGGACTTTGCACTAAGGCTATGTTTACACCATGTCCGGACCAGATCTGGAGCAGATCTGTAAATGCAGTGCAGTGCTTTTTAAAAGGGGCTTTCAGATGCAATTAAGTGTGTTTGCATGCACTTTTGATGTTTTTCTAGTGCATTCCTGACCAGAGGAAATGAAACAAGCAGTATTTTTTTTTGTCTGTACCGGAACAGACTGTGCTGGTGTGAACAGAGCCCAGAAATACCATAGGGATACATTAGGATGCTTGTTTGGTCCGGGAACAAACTGTTCTACTCTGAACATGGTCTGGACATAGTGTGAACAAGCCCAGGGAATGCAGAGTACTCCAAATCTTGTGAGATGATGCTGCAGCACAGTGCAGGAACATCTTCTTAGAGAGTGAACCAAACTAACTTGCGCTAATGGAAATAGTAAAACTAAATTAAGATGGATTAAAATTTAAAATACACACCCTTTCATGATTGCTTGACACGGAGGTGACACCATATGATCCCTACCGTTATCTTCTTAGAGAGACTTGGGCTACTCAACATTCACTGGGATCACACCAGAAGGAGCGTAATGTCACCCTTGTGGGTGGAAGCTGGTGAAAGCTATGTATATTATCTAGATTTTTCCCCCACAGGTTTTTTTTAAAAGTGATACTAAACTCAGAAGTTAAACCTTAAAAATGCATTCAAGCACCTCAACTATTAACAAAAAAAGTTGCTTATTTGTTTATCACTCAGCAGTAGATCCTCAAATCATCTCTGAATTGGTGCTGACACTGTCCTTCTTTCTGGAAGGTGGCTACTTTTGTTCCCCATGGTACCTGTGTGTGTTGCAAAGTAGCCACCACTCCAAGCTTGCTCCCGTGATGAACCGCGGGGAGAGCACCACGTTTAAGAAGAAAGCCTTGCTTTTTAGATACAAGGTCCGCTTTATTAACATTCAGTAGTGAAAATGTAGATGCGTAAGGAGAATTTGAAGGGGAAAAGATGTTTCTAACATATCTGGGTTATTAATCCAGTCATGTATCTTTAATGTTCTCTTTTCACCTTTGCTTGCACATTTAATCCAGGCAGCCTTTGAATGGATCCTCTTCATTCACATTGTACCAGAGCATTATCCTGAATTGCTTATACCAGAGAAGAGGTGATGATGAAGAGGACCCTGCAGCATCACAAGACTTCAGAGATAGTAACTGTTGAAACAAATATGCAAACAATAATTCAAGTGGGAGGCTAAGGGGAAGAAGAGGATGGATTGTGAGGGGGCATTAACCAGCCTTAGAGCACAAAAAACACACCTGCATTATTTGTGTAGTTTAATGCACCAAAACATGCAGTGCACTCATATCTGTTTGCTTTGGTTTGATTATACTTCATAAATATGTTGTACCAGGTTGTCAGGTTTTTGAGATGTAAAAAAATCCGACCAAGATAAATCACTTCAGAATTGTTTCCTTCTTTAATGTGACATAAACTGTACCATTTGATTAAAAAACAAACTGATATTGTTTAGCGGGGGGGAAATATGGCTGCATAAGTGTACATACTTATAATTAGGGATGTGGCTGTGTTCAGAATTAACCCATCACATTCAAACTGAGTATACACCTTCCATCAAATAAAGTGGCTCTGATTAAGCCCATAGAAAGTTCAGCTGTTCTAATAGGATTTTTCTGACATTGCCTCTTACAGCAAATGCCATGGTCCGTAAAGAGCTTACAGAGCATCAAAGCGATCTGATTGTTGGAAAATATCAGTCATGATAAGGGTACAAAAATAATTACAAGTCATTAGATATACCATGGAACACAGCGAAGACGAATGGAGCAATTATGGTAAAACAGTGAGTGACATTACCAAGAACTGGACGTTTCTCCAAAATTGATGGGAAAACTGGTGAGGGAGGCTGCCAAGAGGTCTACAGCAACATTAAATGAGCTGCAGGAATTTCTGGCAAGTACTGGTTGTGTACTACATGTGACAAGAATCTCCCCTATTCAATGTGTCTGGGCTGTGGGGTAGGGCTGCAAGATGGAAGCATTTTCTTACAAAGAAAAACATCCAAGCCTGGCTACATTTTGCAAAAACCAACATCAAGTCTGACAAAAGCATGTGGGAAAATCTGTTATGTTCTGATGAGACCATGATTGAACTTTTTAGCCATAATTCAAAAAAAGTATGTTTGGCGCAAAAACAATACTGTGCATCATACCCACAGTGAAGCATGGTGGTGGCAGCATTATGCTTTGGGGCTGTTTTTCTCCAGCTGGAAAAGGCGCTTTAGTCAAGCTAGAGGGACTTATGAATAATCCAAATATCAGTCAATTTTGCCACAAAACCTTAGGGCCTCTGCTAAAAAGCTGAAGGTAACAATAAAGATCTAAGTTTTGGAATGGCCCAGCCACAGCCCAGACCTGAATCTAACTGAAAGCCTGTGCGGTGACCTGAAGGGGGCTGTGCACAGAAGATGCCCTTGCAATCTGACAGATTTGGAGCGCTTTTGCAAGGAAGAGTGGGCAAAGATTCCCAAGGCAAGATGTGCCAAAAGACTGAATGCTGTCATCAAATCAAAAAGAGCTTTAACAAAGTATTAGTTTAAGGGTGTGCATATTTATACAACCATGTTAATTTAAGCTTTTTAGTTTTATTTTTCCCCCTTTAAAGATTTAATTTTGTTTTTTTTTAGTTGAATTACACAGATTATAGGTCACATTAAAGGTGGAAATAATTTCTCAAATGACTTATCTTGGTCTGATTTTTTTACATCTTAAAAACCTGGCATTTTTACAGGAGGGGGTAGACTTTTATATCCACTGTATATGGTGCTTTTATGTGCATGTGAATCCAGCACAGGTGTGAAGTATAGCAATGGTGCTTGGATCACATGACTAGCTTAATAGGATTGCAAAACCTTTAGCAGGTAAGACAGTTCACATACGATTTTTCATTTATAAGGAACTTGGAAGGGTCGGAGGACTGGAATTCTGCTTTAAAAAGAAGGTAATAAAAAGGTTTTAAAATACAGCAGGCTTACTGTCCATTAATTCCATAAAAGAAAACTACAGACTGCTATAACGCTGCCTCTTTTTTCCTAATATGGCCATTAACATCAGCTAAAGGTTCTGTTAGATATTAAATTGGCATTACTGTCATTTATCTCAATATCTGTACCAATGCACCTGTTTTCGCTACAGTGGTTCTTTAAAGAAGAACTCCAAGAAATTTAAAAATGAACCCTTGCAGTGGGACTATCACAAGTTGATAAGGGCCTTCTCTGTGGCCTTCGTTGACAGACATGGCAGGGGATCCAGTTCTCGCCCCTCTGGGATTTTGGAAACACCATCAATTACATCACTTTCTTTCTTCGCTTCCGCCTTCATCAACGTTTGCCTGCCCTTTAGCTATGTTTGAACAGGAATGCTCCCAGCTGGGTCCAGAGAGTCCTCTCTCTTTGCTACAAATTGTTTCTTCTGCCTGATGTGAAAAAGCCTCTTGATTTTATCAACTGATGGCAACGGGATCTGGGGGTCTCCTTCTCCCTAGTAGGACAATCCAAGATACTTAAACTTTCTCTTGCAATGCCTACCAGGAATAAGGGTATACAATATTGACTAGATAGTACGGGACTCACAATGTGCTCCATAAGATTTTCCCTGACTCACCCAGATAAGTGTTGGCAATGTGGCTGCTCTCCCACGGACATGCTTCACATTTTTTGGTCCTGTTCTGTGTTACAGGATTTTAGGTCTAAGGTATGCACCATTACTCATAAGTTTACAGATTGTGAGGTTCCATTGGACCCTTCTTTTTTTTTTTACTCTATCACAATTCTTAGTCCCTTAAGGGATACAGGCGATTGGTGATCATTCACTTGGTGAATTCTGCTCGGGCATGTGTTCCAGCTCTGTAGAAAAGTACCTTTCCCCCCACAATTAGGCTGTGGTTTCACAAAATCAACAATATTATGCATGTGGAAGATCTTACTAGTTCAATTAAAGACACTTCCTCCATGTTTAGCACAACACAGTTTTATTGGAATTAGTTCTATCTTTCGGAAGAATATTGTACTCTGATGGGCACTGATTGACCTTCTCCTCCCTGTACTTAACATCTTCCCTTTTGTTATCTAGCTACTACTGGCTTCTTTCATCCCCTCCTTCCAACCTACCTCCCCCCTCCCCCTTTTTGTCCTTTCTCACCACC
>NW_017306777.1:126199-175131 GCF_000935625.1 Nanorana parkeri | reverse complement strand
TTCTTTCCTTTCTTTTATCCCTTTGTTGTCTTCCACAGGCCGTATGGGTTTCCTCCTTCTCCAAAGTAATTTGTTTTTATTCTGGTGATTCTTTGTGATACACAGTGTTTCGCCCCCATATGCCACTTTTCTTAATGTTTCATTACTGTTGAATGATCTCGATTTTGTCTGTACAATGTTGAGTTGTTTTTGCATTTTATACTTTTATAAAAATGGTTTCTGTTTAAATAAGGAATGTATTAGAAAAATAAAAAATGTTAACGGGACCGTGAATCTCCAACACATAGGATTCACCTCAAACCTGTGGTAGAGGTGAACCTGAACCTCATCCCTATTAAATAACAGTGTTGTCTGGAAGCTCAGACAATATAGATTTCCAATCCCAAACACAGTCGGGTTCACTTGTAAATTTTGTAATTTGTTTCATACACCAAATTGATTGGCTGAACAGGGCGGCTGCCAGTTTTCTTTGCTATAGCAGCTTGTCATATGTGTTCTCTGACCTATTGGAGTAATGAGATAGCTAAACGAAAGACAAAGAAATGAATAATAGAGGAGGTGTAACATAACAGCATGCAATTCTGTGAGCTGTCTTTTCCACCTCAGCCTCTGTGTTTTAACAAAAGGACAAGTCCACAATGATTACTGGATAGATGACCCATGGCTGTGGTTTTCGTTGAGAGTTCTTGAAGCGTTACTAAACTCAAAAATAAAAATTTTATATATGGCAGCTTACCAGTTCTTCGATAATGTGGCTGCATTAGTTTTCATTTCTAACAGGTTTAAACCTTTATTTTACCTGGTAGTCCTGCAAGTAACACACTTCCTGTCCTGGGGTGTCTACGCTCACTTAGGTTGCTGCTCAGGCTGGACTACGACCATGTCTGTCTTTGTTCATCTCCAGTACATGGGAAAGGGGGGAATTAGCACTACACATAAGAAAAGAAACATTGTTTTATGCTTCCAGGACAGGTCACCGGAAGTGACAAGTGTTCCTAGACTTAAAAATTAAAAAGAAATGCTGCCACCATATCTAAGGACTGGTAAGCTGCAATAAATTAAAGTGGAAGTAAGTGAGGGGTGTAAAAAAAAAAAGCATGCCCCCTGAATCTTTTATTATTATTATTATTATACAGGATTTATATAGCGCCAACAGTTTGTGCAGCGCTTTACAATATAGGGAAGACATTACAATCACAATACAAATCAAGACAAGATGGTAAGGAGGGCCCTGTCCCTGAGGGCTTACAATCTAAAAGGGAGGGGGGAAGTGATAGCCATAATGTTCTAGTGTGCACAGCATTTTAGTACATTATGGCAGACTTACCTGCCAAAGTGATCAAAGACACTCCACCCTCTCCTGCGCTCAATCTTCACCTCGGTCTTCTTCTGGGTTCTGATACTTTGGCTGATGGATTGGCCAGGGTCCCGATGATTGAACTCCCATGCTTGCACATGCGTTGGTGTATCTCGGCATGCCAGATTTATGTGCTGAGCTGTGCTGAGCATGCAGAAAGGCAGCAAGAAGCTTTTGTGATAGAAGAGACTTACAAAGTCTCTTCTGTCTCTGTCTCTTCTGCCATAGAAAGCCTGCCAGTCAGCATTTTATTTTACTTTTATTGGGGGGTTGTTACTTAAAGCAGAACTTTGGTGAAAAAGGGTTACATGCTCGTGTTTATCTAAAATAATAAAGCTATACTTAGCTGATCCTCTGAGCCAGCCGGCTGTGACATCGCTCCCTCCTGCCTGTCTCCTCCTCCGCTACAGTGAGGGATGTCACAAGGCATTTCCTTGTTCGGAGGTGCTCAGGTCTGGTCTGGGTTAGGCCTGAACCTGAGCTTATCCCTAATGAAAATAAAGATAATAAAGCCTGAAAATGAGAACTAATGCAGCCACCAGTGTATTAACACAATTCAGTGTATTCAATGATTTTTAAGGGGTTTAGATACTCTTTAAGCAGTTGCTGGTGATATGCACATATGATTTTTCATGTATAGATGGATGTTTTTCTCTTCTCACTGTTCACATACACCCTCATAGTATGCCAAGTATCCTTGAACTTTTCTTTATGTTACCCAACCTTTTATTTCAGCTCCAGAAGCCGTTTTATATTGTTTGTCGAAAGTGTTTTTGTTTCAGGTTGGAAGGAGTGGTCACTGATTGTGTCTTTGTAGAGGAATGATTGTTGTGTGTGTTATTTATTACAGACCAAAGGTGACTTGTCGGAGGGCATTTCTCCTCTGCTTTAGTAAATCTGTAACTGGGTAACACAGTGGCAATTACCTTTTGCATTTTGCCTGCTGCTTTCAAAAGCCAATGCTAATTTCTGTGCATACAAATGACTACATTCTACTACCCCTTCTCATTATGTCTGAGGTAACCTCAACCCCTCTCCACACCCGCACACACACCTTCCTGTAATCTACACTCATGTGTATGCAGCAATTCACACTAATCGCATAATGTCTGGTGTGCGGTGGCCATTACAGTGCCAAAGCCCTAATTCTTGTGCATCGCACTGCATACTTTTTTTTGTTAGAACTTTATTAAAATGTCACAAGTTCATTCAATTCTATGGGCACAGCGCAGCTCCAAAGCAGATGGTGTGAATGGGCCCTTAAAGGAGAACTATGGGGTCAGTGTTTTTTCCCATAGTTCTCCTAAGGGTCACAGGAGGACATATACTAGCGTCTTCCCGTGACCCAAAGCTCAGTATATCATGAGCTACAGCTCGCGGTATACTGAGGCAGCCGGGACGGATCCCGACATTACTGTCGAGATCCACCCAGCTGCATGAGTGACAGCTGGCTCTGCCTATCTAGAGACAGAGCCAGCTGCACCTGCCCCCTCCCCCGTCCGTTCCACCAGTCAGGGCTGGAGGATCGGAGTGGGGAAGGGGGGAATCCCTGCAGGGAGCCATGAGTGACAGTCACGGTTCTCTGCAGGGAGATGATCGAGAAGTGAGCGAGCGACAGTATGTGTTCGCTCACTTCCCGATCTATTGAGCCGACGTGTGACAGTTTCATCTCAAGAGAAGACAGAATCTAGAACAGGTGCTCATAGTAACCAATCAGCTTCTCTCTTCAGTCTGTTGAGTTAAGCTTTGAAAATAAAAGATAGAATCTGATTGGTTACCATGTACAGCTGCTCCAGATTCAGCTACTCGGCATATGTATATTCTACAGCGGCTTCATGTGGGTACGCCCGCTCTGTGTGCGGTAAACTTTCAGCATATTTCTGGGTGTTGCAATGTTTGTCATAACAGATAAGAGGACAGGCAAGCTTTTGTCAGTTTAATTCACATGGGATAAGAGATATTATAATCTATGTTCTGTTTGTAGGCACATTTCTTGTATCTGTAGACACGATAATCATATCACTATAGTTCAGAACTATATTATGACTTATCACATGGGTTATCATGACTTACCGTATATACTCGAGTATAAGCCGTCCCGAATATAAGCCGAGGTACCTAATTTTACCACAAAAAACTGGGAAAAAGTATTGACTCGAATATAAGCCGAGGGTGGGAAATGAGGCAGCTACTGGTAAATGTACAAAATGAAGATAGATACCAATAAAATTACATGAATATTTATTTAAAAGAAAAATAACCTAGCTCTGTAAGTGGAAAAGGGGGTACAGGGCTACATATCATGTACTACGGATCATTTAACCCATTCATATTAGCAGAGGATAATTGTAAATCTATTGTTCAGTGCACTCTATATGTAGTATATAGTACATGTACATATAGAGTGCCTGCAACAATACATTTACAATGATCCTCTGCTAACATGAATGGGTTAAATGATCCATAGTACAGGGCTACATACAGATCATTTAATACATTCATGTTAGTATAATTGTAAATGTATTGTCTGCACTGTATTAGCAGTATATACTCTATATGTAGTATATACTGCTAATACAGTGCAGACAATACATATATAATTGCTTAATAAATCTCTCCCCCCCCCCAATCTGCCCTCACTCACTGTGTCCGTGTGCCGGTGATCGATCATCACATCACGGAGAGAGCAGGGACGAGTCAGCGGCGCGCTGGTCCAGTGGGAGGAGCTCCAGGTGGGGTCCTAATTTAGCTGGCTTAGAGGTGCCTGCCCGCTAAATTACAACCCCACCTGGAGCTCCTCTCGCCTGATCAGCGCGCCGCTGACTCATCCCTGCTCCCCTGCCTGACTGGCCGCTGCGGGGGTTTTTTTTTTCTTCTTACTTACCTCGCTGAGCGTCGCTGCTGCTCCGGTGTGCGGCGCTCCGAGCGGGGTCATCTGGCAGTCTCCGGCCACCTAAATTAGGACCCGGAGACTGCCAGATGACCCCGCTCGGAGCGCCGCCCACCGGAGCAGCAGTGACGCGACGCTCGGCGAGGTAAGTAAGAAGACACCTGACGCTGACTCGAGTATAAGCCGAGGGGGGCACTTTTCAGCCAAAAAAATGGGCTGAAAATCTCGGCTTATACTCGAGTATATACGGTATACAGTAAATAGATATCTTTATTAAATGGCTCTATCCCTCCTGCACACGGTAATTGCACACAATGTGGATGATAAAATAAATCAATTCTATATCATCAAGCGTATTTCTAACTTGAAGCCAAAATGGGATAACAACTACTTTATATTTGTTACATGTTCCCATTCGCATAGCATTACCTTTAATTAAAAAAATGTATTAAATTATTAAAAATGTGCAGCTTTTGATTTGATGAATAATAATCCTATAAAATTTTACTTAGTTTCCACTTCCATGTAATGTTAAGAAGGGGGCTGGAGAGTAATGTTTACCATAATTATTTGTACTGTGCTGGGAGATCTTTATTAGCAAGGCTTGTTCACACCAATAGCAGTGACTGGCATTTTTTATCAACTGATCAACACCAGTCACCACTAGGGCACCATTGTTTTCTATGTGCCCCCTTCACACTTCAATGTAGTCATTTTGGATTTTATCGCAGAGCACTGGATGGCACCGCAGGTCAGAACAGTGCACCACCAGGCACTTCTGTGCAGAGACCTGTGTACACTATGAAGTAAAAAAAAGTAACAACCAGTGTGGTGCTCTGAAACAGCACATCACATTACATCACACACACACACTGGACCGCATTCACCACAGTAGCCTGCACTCTGAACTCTAAAAGCATGCAAACTAGTACGAACGAGCACCTCAGTTGTAAACTAGATGAGCACACTGTCTGTCCTAACAAAGGGTTCAAGCTCTCAAGCCACAACGCGTTTTGTTTTGGATAGAGTAGTGCAGGGCTCAAAATTTAAAGTCCTGAGCTACTAGCCAGGCCTTAAGAGTTACTCGCCACCAGTCGCCCCACCTAACCCCTACCGTGCCCCGGCCTTAACTCCGCCAGGTCAGTGGTGTGACACAGAGAACAGAGATCAGTAACAATGCAGAGTGCAGAGGCCAGTGGTGTAATGCCGAGTACAGAGACCAGCCGGGTTGACGCACAGTACAGAGGCCAGTGGTGTGGTGTGATGCTGAGTACAGAGGCCAGCAGTGTAATGCAGAAAAAAGCAATGTATCCTCCATGTCCCAGGTGTCCTGCTTCTCCCGTGCCGTCCTTCCAGCCAGTTGCAGCTCTGCAGTCTTCCTCCCAGCCTATGGCAGCTGAGGTGGGCGGAGGAAGCTGCAGGAGCCGGGGTTCTATCGAAAGCTCCAACTCGTTGAGATCTCTAACTACCTCTGGTGCTCAGAAAGACTGGAGCTCTGTGCAGTGAGCTTTCGATAGAACACCGGAGTAAGGACAGCTACAGTGCGGCACTGATTCTACTCCTTCAGCAGCAGCGATCGCCGTGTCAGTTCTCTCTCCTCCTCATCAGCTGCTGCCGCTATAGAGCGACGAAGAGCCCCAAAAGACCCCCAGTGTCACCTTTACACTAGAAATAAGCTATTGAAGTGCAGATCGCACTTCAATAGCTTATAGCTGGGCTGCAGGAGCCCAGAACTGACAGCCCAGGGACCGGAAGTGATGCAATCTGCATCGCTCCCGGTCCCATAGAACGGGGAGGGGATCGATGAACCGAAGTTCGTTTCGTCGAACTCCTCCCCAGCTCCCCGCGGACACCAAGGACGTCGGTCCCGGGCCCGTAGGAGGGGCAACGGAGCCCGGGAAGCACGGCGGCCCCTTCTTCGGGACACAGAAGCGATCTGGCGACAGGTAAGTCTTTACAGTCGGCTTTACAAGTTTAAACAGAGTCCCGGTGGCAAAAGCCGGCGACGTACACTGTACGTCGTCAGTCACAAAGGGGTTAATTCTAAACGCATCTATATGCATCTAATGACTTCCAATGGATCTTTTCACACTTTGATTTTAGATGCTTTTATCTGCTAGTTTAGCTGTGTTTAGGAAAAATAGAAGTCAGGTGCGTCCGGAAATCGATTTGAATTTCTAAACACACCAAAACCCATGTAAACGCAAGACGTTTCGTTTTTGCTGAAATCTCATTGGCTACTTCAATTGACTGTTTCAGCGGATAAAGGACAGATGTATCTAAACGCATATGTGTATAAACGTGCATCATTTTAAGCATCTAGAAGCATAAACAAAGCATCTAGCCTGATAGAGTTTGCGACAGATCTCATAAAAACACAAGTAGCAAGTGTGACTGAAGGGTAAGGCTGGCCATACACCTCTCAATTTCTGTTCAACCCGCGGGCTCCATCAACAGTGTGTCAATCGAGGAATCGCTACTGTTCGCATTGTATTCTGAGGCACCTGTCAGAGTACTCAATTAGAGCAGGCAGCACATTGACTGCCAGCACTGATCGTATGAAGATTTTCCAGCCAGGCTCCTTCGATCAGCGGGTCGAGGAATGCCAGCTAAAAGGCAGCCGACAGCTCCACACACTGGCCGAATTTCGGCCGCTACATTAAAAAGCAAATGAAATTCGGCCAGTGTATGGGCACCTTAAGAGAGAGGGCACATCTATATACTGTTGCAATGATACAGGCAGCAATACAAATCTAACAGGGGTTCTAAACTCTTACTACTCTATCCAAAACAAACAAAGTCTGGACTATACATACACCAGGTATAAATAACATTAATCTGCAGGGTGAATGTGCCTGGATTAAACATATCCACAAATAGTATGCAGTCACAGTTAGGCTTCACTGCTTGCTACAGACCTGAAACATTGTCTACTTTCCAATGAATGTAGCAGCAAAAGCAGACACAAATAACGTGCAAGTCATATATGTTGCTGAATGTATTGATTTATTGGACCATCCACTATATATACACGTTATCAGTTGATGTATTTGTTTTTCTGTAATTGTAGCACTCATTTATCTTTGACCTAGATTGATAACAATAAATAATAACAGACGTGAGAAGAATACTAGCTTGTTGAATCAAAGTCATCGACCAAATATGACTATGTGGCTGTAAAAGGTCAATGATGTCACCAACAACCCGCCCCTTTGTTTACGTGCAGCTGCGGGGCAGGAAATGCCCTAGTCACAAATGACTGAGTAACTACACTGATGCCTAAATTCAGGGTTCAGATCAAGCCCGAGCTCATTCCTAATCTATGCTAGAGAGTACTTATTTGTATCTAGATTAAGTGGACTGACTATGTAAATCAGGTGAAAGCAAACTCCAGCCCTCCAGCTGTGTGCAACTAAAAATCCCATTAGGCATTCTGACAGCCACGCCTCTCAGAGGCTAATACATGTCAGGATTTGTAGTTCCACTACAGCTGGGGAACCCACCCCTGATGTAAATCTTTGAGTACATAAAAACACAAAAAAATTACACAAGAATTGTGTGTAAAATGTAGGATTTCATACCTTGGTTTCGTGGGAAACAGTATCAGCTGGGCATATGCAAAATATGAATTTTGTAAATCCCTCTGTTTGGGGCTTATTTACACCATTACATTCTGGTGGGTTGCATTATTGCACGTTGTGTTAATGCTGATGCACCAGAACACACACAAAAAAAACATACTTGCACCATTTTTTTCCATGCAGCACACCAAAGCTGCACTGCAAGTCATGTGCATCAGATGTGCGTTGCCAGAGTGCTTTTGGGTACCATTGCACTGAAATGGATAGGTGCCAATGGGCCCTAAGACCTGTGCTATGCAGTTGTTTTAAACTTGTGTGAAAATATTTATAAATAGACTCAGTGAGACCTAAAGATAGTCTTGAAAAACTGCTATCGATGAAACAAAGATTAATCATGACAACGTTGTCATACAACCACACACCTCTTCTCCATACTATCAGCTAGTGTGGTGAGTAAGGTATGGATGGAGAAGAGGAGTGTGGTTGTATGACAGCATTGGCATGGATTTTATTTATGAAATAGGAAGAATATTTTATATATGGGATTTGATATTTTGTATTTGATTTTTGCATTAAAGGATTTTATACTTTACATTTCTGTATATTTTTAAATTGGTTTCTTGGGCGGACCATCATGTATCCATATGCAATACTTTTATAGAGAATCACCCCATGTAACATGAAAACCTTTTTATCATTCCAAAGATGAATCATCTCTCCTGTACTTATACTGTGCCAATACTGGCTACTTTATCTAGTTAAATCAGTTGATTTATTTAGGAAAAGAGGTTTAACCTTTGCATACGGAAAGGATTCTTCACAGTTAGAGCTGTAAAAAATGTGGAATTGACGCCCACAGGAGCAAGTTCTAGCTAGCTCAGTTAACGGTTTAAAAAATTCTATCTCTATAGGTTGAACTCGATGATCTTGTGTCTTTTTTCAACCTGACTAACTATGTAACTATCCTTGACAGCAATGAATATTTAAAAAAAAATCAATATAGTATAGAGAAAGTATAAACAGGTCATTTATCTATGTATAAAAGAGAAATATACTGTAGATAAGAATGAACACAGTATAAAATAAACATGTAGGTAAGAACAGAAACAGCAGAAATGATCATGATCAGAATATTACTATCATTGTTGTTGTTGTTATTATTATTGATTTTATTATTATTGTTGTTATCAATATTATTGTTATTATTATTATTATTGTTATTATTATCCTTCACCAAGCCATTTCACAGACTGTTGAGTTAGTGGACAGAATTCATTTAATAAGCATTAAGTATACTAATCAAGTATTTTTTAATAATGGTCATTGCACAAATGTTGCCGTTGGGGTTCATAAGCCTCCTTGTTTCTGTCGTTTGGCACTGGACACCTGAGGCCATTTCCTGATTACAGCTTGTACACTCATTTCCCTTTTGTGCGTATATCTTTGTCTAGGTTGAGTGACCGTGTTTGTGTAATTCTAGAGTTCTGTTGCTCAGTGACCACTTCCACCCCTCCCATCACTTTTGCTGAGGTTCCCTCTGGATTCTGATCCTCGCTCTGTAGACAGGTGAAACTTTCAGGTCATGTGACCGATACTGAGACAGGTGCAGGCGGGAGGGGGAGAAGCGTCGACTGTGGTTAACCTCTTCCTCAACTTTCCAATGCCTATTGGGCAGCCTATGAAAGCCTGGGCGGCAGGCTGGACTCATCTATCTCCATCACGGTGTATGCTTTAGAAAATAAACACGCAGACGTTTTACCCGCCCTGTATTATTTCTATGATTACTTTTGTATTTAGCTGTGCACAGCGGGGTCCCCATTGTATGTCAGGAACACAAGCACATGTTATCCCTAGGGGACAATTCCTCAGCCACCCTTCCTGCCTTACATCATTTGTTATAGAATGTCTGCTATACCCATAGTCGCCTGGAATGAAAAAACTCAACTTGCTTGGCATGATGGGAATAGTGAATTACGTGCAATGTTATAAATTAATTTTGTACATATTGGGTTTTTATATAAGGCTGTTGCATTTCCTGCTCCATGTTACATTGTAATCCTTAAAACCTATCTCCGGGTATTAAAAAAAATTAATGTTGCAGTGGGACTACCCCTTCCACGCTGGACAATTTAAAGAGTTAACATTTTTTTCTGTCTAGGGGGATCCACAAAAGGACTTTTACTTACCTTATCCACCTTTCCCTAATGCTCCAAGACCAGAGCTTGCAGCCTCTTCCCCGTCCTGCGGTCAGAGGCATGCTGACATCGTTACATCTAATGCAGCGCTCATAGCCCTCCATTAGATGTGAGGGTACCAAGGAACAGTCCACAGTCAAAAGAGGTGATTGCTGACTGGTGGGGGGAGCGGGGATCAGTTAAGTAAAACTTCTTTAGATGTCCTGTAGACATAAAGAAGCACTTGACCCTTGCAGTGCAGGAGTAGCCCCACTGCAAGAGGATTTTTCTGATGGGCCTTAAAGCTGAACTCTGGGATAAGTAAATATAATCTACATACATTACACATGTGTATGCATACTTGAATCTTGGTGTGCTTTGTGTATTTCTTCCAGATCTGTGCTGTCATCCAGTGTGAAACTTTACCTCCGTGCAGGAGCTTCCTGTAACAAAGACCAGTCACTGCTGCTCTCTCCCATTGCGTAGGGTGACTGGTCTTGTATCCACCCCCTACTTTAGTTTTCTGCAGGGAGCCAGCAGTGGGCGGGGCCTGCTGGGTTCTACACAGTGATGATGTCACAGCTACTTTTATAAGGTAATATCTAGGTCTGCAAATGTATTCAGTGCACATAAAGCTATTGAGGAATATATTTAAATGACATTTTTTGTGCCTGGAGTGCAGCTTTAATATACTGTATATCAAAATATAACATGAGGCCTCAGATGCATAGTTGCCCTTATGTAGTCTGATGTTGGGACCGTATAGCCTTTAAAATATCCATTGAGACAAGGACATGTGAACTTTGGCAATAGCCGTAGAGATTTAGGAGTTGCCAGTCAACATGCTCTGAGCTGTAGTTCCTAGGTGTCAGGCTTGGTGAAGACCATATAGTCTGTGTTTGGGCAGGACACGGTCTCATGAAGGGAAAAGTCTGCATCTGAAGTGGGAAGGTATATTTGTAGATTTTGTAAAGGAGTTGTAAAGTCCCAGCATATACTATCCTGTTATAGCATCAGCATTGTAATAGGAATACATACTAGAGTTGTTTTACATAATGCAATCAAAGCTTACTTGAAAAAATCCCTTTTATGTAGTGAATGCTGCCTTCTGTCTGCCCATCACTTTCACCAACTTCCTGGATTCCCAGTGTGCTTTGCATCTCATTCCCTGCTGCTTGATGTCATGCAATCTCAATTTCTCAAGACCCCCATATCCCATCATGCATTGCTTCCAGCAAGCAATGATAATGTTACATTGTTCAGACGTTGAGTTGTAGTTCAGGAGAGAGTTGTGACACAAGGAGGTTCATAGTCACAGGGCTTGTGACTTGTGTCACTGCATTGAGGCATCTTCATTAAGTACGTTTACAATCTTCTAGACCAGGGGTCAGCAACCTTGAACACTCAAAGAGCCATTTGGACCCGTTTCCCACAGAAAAGAAAACACCAGGAGCCACAAAACCCTTTTGACATCTAAGATGAAGATAACACTCCATATATCGTTTTTTACCTTTATGCTATTTATATAGGTATATGTGGGCTTAGTAACGCACTGGACTCAGGGCATAGTAACGCACTGGACTGTTGACTTACCTGAGACCCCGCAGAGCACAGTTTAGAGTGACCCTGCAGAGCACACCATAGATCCTGCACAGCCCATCTGAGACTCTCTATGGTGGGCTGGTCGCCAGGGTCCCTTTCCCTGTACCTCCTCCCAGCTCCTCTTACCTGCTGCTGCTGGGGCCTGGCCTCCTCCACTCCCTCCCCTGTCACCTCTCCTGGTACAGCTGATACTCATGTAAGAGGCCCCCCAGGCTGCTCAGACCCCTCACATGGGTACCGGCCATACCCCCCTGATGGCGGTGTTCTATCAAAGTTTGTGACTACGTTACAATGTGTGACCAGTGACGTGGTCACACATTTCAATGTAATCCCGCCCGTTTTTTTTACAGTGGAATGTGTGACCGCCAATAGGTCAAGCATTCCAAAGCTTTTTCAGCTGTTCCAGAGCAGATCGGCATAGCAAATCGTATGTGCAGGAGTACCAATCTGCCCTGGTACTGCTGTTCGGTCCTGAAATGTCACTTCCGCCCCTGGACAGGGAGCCGCAGCAGAGGGATGAAAGAGCCACATGCGGCTCCGGAGCCGCAGGTTGCTGACCCCTGTTCTAGACTGATATGGTTATTAGGAGTGGGATAGAATTTATGTAAATACATATTTATTTTTAGATTTTGACCATAGATATCCTTTAGGGTGCAAGGAACAAGGAAGAGGTGAGGAAAGGGATTTACATTCAGTTGTAAAGTGCCTACAACTATGAGAAGATCTTGCTCAGAACAAGCAGTGATTATATGTCTAGATCTATTGTCGGGAAGAATTCCCATGGTTGGATTCTCCTAGCTCATCACCACTGTGCTCCCCCAATATAGGCTGGTACCAGTGGTGTCTTTTCAGTGCTCCTCCTAATAATCAGCCAAATAAAATGCGCATGTTTATGGAAAGATGTTTCATAAGAAAGTACTGCATGCTTTATAATCTGCAGGCATTAATCCCCTATACATGAAGTATACATGAAGAATACATTCGCGTCAATATTTACCATGTGTAGCACATTTTTCATTTTTGCACTGACGTATGTTTGTGCGTGCATGTGGGGGCGGGGGACTTCAAAAAAATGTTTTTGCATTTTTGTATATGAATCTTTTTTTTTTTTTACAATAACTTTATTGCATAGGGGATAGCAAGTCCCCTATGTAATAGCAGGTCCTCTTTATGGGGACATCACGGGTCATTCATACCCCTGTCACCAAGGGACCCCGAAGAAGCTGCTTCACCAGCTTCTTCTACTGGCTCTAAGAGCTGGAGAATTTAAACAGTGACAGCAGAAGTGATTTAATACACATCACTTCTGGATCCAGTGATCGGAGGAGAGATCAGCGGCTAGAAACCTGCTGATCTCCCTCCAATCGATGCAGGGAGACCCGCTGTGCCAGTCCTGGGCCCGCAGAGGAGCCCTGTACAAGCGATCCGGTGGCAACCAGTGACTTCAGGGAGCTGGGCAGGATGCCTGACGGAGCATCACAGGTTGCTAAGAGCTCTTGGAAACCTGGGACGCTATAGCTGGACAGACAGAGGGCAGCAAGCACACCTGCCATCCCCCCATGTGACCCAATAAGATGTTACCTGAGGCTGCCTCATTATTGGGAAGGCCCTGCATGAGCCAAAACTAGTGCTGGAGCCTCAGAGCTGTGTGATTTTAGAATAGTGCCACAGATAATGATGGCACAGGAGGTGACTAATCATGGCACAGGAGGTGACTAGGTACACCTTCAATGTTAGCATTACCTTTGACTAGAGATTCATTCTACTTCACCTTATCACTAGGAATGTTGCTCTGACATTATTATACATTTCTAATGAACTATGTGTCACTGTTAGGCTTGTTGATAGAGAGAACACCTTCCACAATAATAGCATACTTAGGTCAGAATGAGACTGTTAAATCTTACATGAGATTTGAGGGGACCCCTGTTCACAATTTCCACAAGACCCGTTGGCGTTTGTGTTCCATTTTGTTCCATTATTCCTGATTTCCCAGAACACTACTTAATTTGTCCATACAAATGTTTGTACCTGGAAATGTTCCGGATTATAAATATGACTGCATGCATTATAAAGCCAATGTGTTTTTGCATATTTGAATAACAAATATTTTCCTAATCTTTTGGCTGCATTTACACTGGGTTTTCTGGGATTCTTGCAACAAGAACCTGCAGCCGTTCTCACCCTGTCATTAACTTGAATATGTACAGCACCGCATCCAAACAGGGACACCAGAGATTCCTGCTGCAAGAATCAGTAGGTTCTTGCAGCAGGAATCCTTGAATGCAGCATAAGCCCCCGTGTGAATAGGGCCTAAAGGTACAGTACAGTCATCAAAAAAGATCAAGTAGAACTCCAGGCAAAAGGTTAAGTAGACCATTAAGATGCATTTTGGTGAAATGTTTTACCTACCAAAGGATATATAATACTGTCCAAGTAATTACAGCTCACAGTCACAGTGTGTGTACAGCCAGTTAAGTAATACCCCTATTTTGGGGGCTAAAGAGGAACTTCATTTGCCCCTTTACAATTTTTCCCCCCTTTTACTTTGACCACTGGGTTGTCCTCAAGAAACATACTCACATGCCCAGCTAATCCAGCATTGCCTTGTGTAGGCTGCCGCTCTGTCACGGCAAGCTGGGTCCCACAGTGCCATCTTCCTTCTTACGTCATCAATTTTCTCTTCCTGGCTCTGCAATCCCTGATGACGCACCATGGTGCATGCTCCGATGTAGGAAAATTTCCAAGCACATGCACAGTGTCACATACAGTAGATTGCCTGAAGAGTCTTAGGATACTTGGCATCAATATCCCAGTAGGCTTGGGGCAGGGTAGTGGGCGTTATTCTCCACATATTCTCCACATATTCTCCACATAGATGAAAATACTGGATGTGCATGGTATTGGAGAAGCACCTATCCATAACAATATCTAATTGTGTAACGAGGAAAATGATAGGAACCAATTAAGTAGAGTGAAGGTCCATTTTAAGCTTTGCAACTTTGGCTGTCACCTCTCTGCACCCAGCCTACTCATTGGATAATGAATCAGCACACTACTGAATCAGTATGCAATGGTATGGTAGGTAACACAGAAAGCTGTCATGTTGAACCAGGAAACCAGTCATCTGTCATGAGTGTGGCATCACAAGGTTAGCAATCCTGTTGTTGGCGACAACTCATCAGTGACAGAATCAATAACAACCCACTTACCTGTCACTCAATAAATTGTCTGAATCACCCATGCAACATCAGCCTCACAAATCTTTAAGCAGGTAAAACAGTTCACATGTATTTTTGTCTGCCTGTAGTTCCGTTATAATTGTTGTTATGATATTAGAATCGTTAACATTGGAAATATGAGTCACACATGATGAGTTCAATTTACTAAAGTACAGTAGTTGAGAATATTCACTTAATTGTGAAAATATTCACTTCAGTTATGAAAAATAACATTCACATCACTTTGAATGCCCAATCATGTGCAGAATTGTGTGAATAGTCACCAAATGTATTAAATGAAGATTTTCAACTTCATTAGTAAATCAGCCCACTGAAGTACCAGCTGCTGTTCTAAATTGGCATCCCTCCTTTCCAAAGACCCCCCCATTTTTTAAGTCCCTATACATACCTTTTTTTAAGGTCTTCTTGTGGTCCTGTAACATCATCCCCAGCTCTTCTCCTGACGGTAGCATTCCTCCACGACTGAGCAGTGCCTGACATAATGATATACTCCATTCAGACCTGAAGTAATGTGAGCCCACCCTGCATGATAGAAAAATCAAGGACACCGGCACTCCAGTATAGACGTGAAGCAAAAGTCTTGTTTATTTGAAGAGATGCGACATATCAGAAATGCATTTGAAGAGATGCGACATATCAGAAATGCATTTCTGATATGTCGCATCTCTTCAAATAAACAAGACTTTTGCTTCACGTCTATACTGGAGTGCCGGTGTCCCTGATTTTTCTATTATGTGACGGTTGCCATCCGTCGATCACCGCAGCACCCGACCAATCATTGCTGGAAACAAGCGGTTTGGAGTGTGATGGGTTCATGGATCCACCCTGCATGATGACACGCTCTCTGGGGGGAAATGAGCATTTGGGCTCATAGGAAATAGGCAGAATGACAAAGTGTCATTATGCCCTGAAGAGGACTGTTGGTGCTGGCCCCAGGAAGAAGCTGGGGACAGTGCTGGAGTGTGGAGAGGGTAAATAAAGACTGGCACTATTTGGGGGACTATTGGCACTATAATGGAAACCTTATAAGCAAAAAAAAAAAAATTTTCGTACCAACAACCAGATTGTTTAAATGTGTTGGTTGTTTCCATTACTTAGATTTATCATATCACTGTAACAATAGCGTACAATGTTATTTAATACAAGTCGATATTGTCCGTCTGTAAGCTATTGATTAATCGATTTTGTCAATGTTTTCCAGTTTTGTACTCTGGAATTATTTGATCGCTCCGGTTTTTCTTGAAACTTTTGTAAAAAATAGCTTATACTATTTGGAACCTGTAAAAGCTGTTTTTCCAGTTTTCTAGTTTACCTGCCTGTAGAATGCAGGTTTACAAATATTTGGGAAAGTGATCAGTGACATCAGTCACAAATCTTCTTTATAAATAGGCCTCAGAAAGGCATTGAGGGACAGCACCATGTGACTTTTTTTTCTGAAAGCATTAGACAAATGTACTCTTAGCTAGTAGCTTATTTGGTAAATTCCTCCCTCTAGTGATCAGAAAGCTCAATAGTACTCCACATAACCACAGCAAAAATCATAATCCCTATGTATCCGGACGTCATGGTACATTATACTTTAAAGCGTAAATTAAACCATGCATAAATATGTCGTTTGAAATTATATAACATTAAGAATGATATTTTTTTAACTTTCTGGAAACTTGGCTGTGCACATCACAGGAGCTCCCAAGGCTGGCCTTCTGGTTTCTGCACCCACAATGCTATTGCTTTGTAATGATGTGGCCAGCTACACATCGGTGGAGCTGGGCAGTTCTGACGCCATGGCAGTATTGAAGAGCTATGCCACAAATATGTTAATTGTTGTACTGTGCGTCGGTACGTCAGCTTGTACTGCAGAGAGACAAGAGAGGCATATACAGGTCCAGGCACAAGCATAAGAACTCTACTTCAAAAAGGGTATCACAACAAGAGATAACAAGCAATAAATTGTCATTTGACAATCTTACAACATGCACTTTATGCCCACCACCAGCCATATGTGTTTTTTTTTTAGCTATGGGTAGAAGAATATTTAGATGTCTGTGTCCCTATTGGGGAGATTTCCACTTACTGTACGTTCTGTCCCCAATCACTGGGACAGTAAATGATAGGGAATGACCCCCTTCAAATCAGAGTCACCCTTTGCATCAGTAGCCCCCCTTTACATCAGGAGCCCCCTTTTCACATCAGAAGCCCCACTTTCATATCAGAGCCATCCTTTTTACTTTAGAGTTCCCCCTTTACTTCAGTAGTCCCCTTCACATCAGTCTTCATCCCCCCCTTAACTATCACAGTCCACTAACACAAAATTTCAAGGCACCCTGTTGAGAAAGACTGGGGAAGCCATGTGTCTGGGTGTGGCAGGGTGTCACCGGGACTGTAAGGAGGGGTATATTCCAAAAAAACACAGAGATACAGCAAAATGAACCTAGCATAAGTAATTCATGAAAGAGTTTATCGACTATACCTGGGCTAATGCTATGGATTTTTCTTGTAAAATCCTCCCCACGCCCACTGTCTTTACCTTACAAATTAGCCTGCAGCTAAATACTCATCTACACCACCTATAAATAACCGGATTGCAGCAATAATGAGCAGGTATGGTGGGGGGAAACACCCAGGAGATGTTTTCAGGTAATGGAAAACCCACTGACATACTGGGATAGCTGTACAATGAGAAGCCCTGGGGAGATGTCCATTGTGCTGAAACCAGCAAATTGTATCCCTGACATGTAGTTTCCACAGCTACCCCAAGAGGACCATTGCACCTGAGAGTAAGAATGCGGTTTAGAACAGCTTCATTAAAAAAGCCACTATATACTGTGACGGATATTAGCACATATGGTGAGCGCTTAAGAATGCAGTCTACTCGCAATATCTTCAGTTTAAGGGCTCGGTAGCCCCCTTTTATTCAAAACAAAGTTCATATATCCATCTTGGATACCCTCTCAGGGGTTGTTCAACATTACATTCGTGCAAGGCTTCAAAACAGCACAATAGCAGCCTCCTGGCTTCCACTTTAAACCTTAGCACTTACGACCCACTGGTCCTCTTTGAAGTGCTGTCCGACGCTGGTATTGGTGGCCCCTCAGGCTCACGGCTCTTCTAGCCTCACCAGTTCTCTCCCAGCCTCCCTGGCTGTCTTAGGTCTCGTTCACACCTAGGCGTATTGTATATGCGCGTCTGTCGTGCGTTTTTTTTACCGCGATTCACGCGTTTCCGAAGGCTACTTGGCTGTATCCCAATGGAAACGCGCAACAAAACAGCCCAAAGTAGTACATGTACCTTTTCAGGCGTGGGCCATTTTGTAGCACGTTAGGGACGGGCGGAAATACGCCAAGGTGGGAACGAGACCCTTGAATACAATGGGATTTATATTTTTGAGCGTTTTATAGAGCGTTCGTCGAGCGTAGAACGCGCTACAAAACATTCAGGTGTGAACGAGGGCTTAGTGTGCCTTCAGCACACTCACCACCTGACTCCTCTATGACTTCAGGGGGTGTTCTCTTGACACCAGCAGAAGATAAATACCCTAGCCAGCATCCTTTTCTTGTGGCTGTGCACACCCGTGCAATTATCGAGTGCTGGCCACTGCTAAAGCCTGGATCTAGGCCTGGGGATCTCATCTTCCCTTCTGGATCACCATGAAACCTCCAGGATCCCAAACGTAATCCCCACAAACCCTTGCTTCCTGAAACGTCTCAGCCCATCTGACTGAGAGTCCCAGGTGATCATAACACCCAATTCTACAGTGTGATTGCCACTCAATACCACAATACACATATTTCAGTTTTGCTGTGTATTGAACTATATATAATATTAAACGTTCAACTCCAGACAAAAATGTTTGAGCAGTAGTGAGTTGTATCACCCGCTTGCTTCTGATATATTTTGGAGACTTTCATGGGAAGAGTTACCTACGTCAGCATTTTCTCAGCCTTTTTTCAGTCATGGCACCCTTTAACGCTATGTAAAATCTTGAGGCACCCAAGCTTAAAATGTAATGTATTTTAATGCAAAAACACAAAAAAGTTGGGTTCTCCCTACACATCAGAGCCCCCCTTTTCATATCAGAGTCCCCCTTTACATCAGTAGCCCCTTCACATCAGGAGCCCCCCTTTACAACAGAGCTCCCCTTCAATATCAAAGTCCTCCCTCTTCACATCAGTAGCCCCCTTCCTTCAGTTCCCCCTTCACGTCAGAGTCCTATCGCACAAAATTTTGAGGCTCCCTGGTTGAGAAAGGCTATCCCACACCAATTTACTGTATGTCACCATGTCTTCCAACAAAGCCATAACAACGATACAATCTATTAGTTCCCCAGATTAGTTCATTCTACATTATGTGGAACCCACCTGGACAGCCCAATACCACCATTCAGATTTGCAGTGGTCAATTAGTTAGGCAGACCTGGGAATTTACATCATCTTTCTCATTAAAGGAGAACTATGACATGAGTGATTTCCACTCACCTCATAGTTCTAAGCCGACCTGTGACAATGAGACTGTCACAGGTCGGCTCAGTAGATCGGGAGGTGAGAGAACACATACCGGGTTCCCTCACCTCTCGATCCTGTCACGGCTCTCTGCCGTGACAGGGGGAGGGGCTGGATTCCCCTCTCCCCGCTCCGATCTGCCAGCGCTGACTGGCGGAACGGACGGGGGAGGGGGCGGGTACAGCTGGCTCTGCCTCTAGATAGGCAGAGCCAGCTGTCACTCACGCAGCTGGGCGGATCCCGTCATCTAAGTCGGGATCCGCTCCAGGTGCGGCGTCTCAGTATACCGCGAGCTATAGCTCGCGGTATACTGAGCTTAGGTTAACGGGAGGGCGCTAGTTTGTGTCCTCCCGCTACCCTAAGGAGAACTATGGGGAAAAACACTGACCCCATAGTTCTCCTTTAAACAGTTATCCCCATGTGATATTTGGGGAAGTTAGCACAAATGGTGAGCGCTCAAAGACCAATCTAGAAGCCAATTTAACATAAAACAGGACGGTCTTTTTATTTCTTTCATCAACACCACAATGACTTTCTTTCGTAACAACATAAGGTTCGCTTGTATTTAAGCAATAGACAATGTCTCACCGACTAAAGATTGTCGCATATACTCCATGTATAACTGGCTCTCTAAGCCTCCTTGGCTGTCTTCCCTGTACCTCTAGCACACACAGCCACCTGGCTCCTCTCTGACTTCTGGGTGGAGTCCTCCTTACCACCTCTGTTCCTCTTCTAGGTGGAGCCCAGAACAATAGCCAGCACCCGTCCCATATGTGCTGTGCACAGGTGTGCAATTAGTGTGCTGGCCACTACTAAACAATGGACCCAGGAATGGAGATTTCATCCATCCCAATTCTCTTAGAAATCTAAAATAGTGTCTCACTTTGTTTCTTATGACAATGGGCAACAGTATTAAGGTGCCCATACACCTTACGATTATCGGACGAAACGTTTCGTCCGATGATCGAACCGTCATACGATTTTCGTACGGTGGCCCCATCCTGCCCCAATTATCGAAAGGTTCAACCAGCGGTAGTTTAAAAAAAAACACCTGGACGACTTGCAGTAATTGACCGCAATTATTTTCGTTTGCGCATGCGCAGTGTTAATCGTATGACTTTTGACGGACGGAAACGCCACCAACCATGCGAACATCGTACGATCAACTAAAGTTTTCAAACGTGCTTGACCGTCAAAAGTCGTACGATTGTACAGTACTATCGGTCGGGCACTCTATTCACACGTTACGATTGTCGTACGAAAAGTCGATCGCATACGATTATCGTACGATAATCGTAAGGTGTATGGGCACCTTTAACAGAGGGGTGATCTCCCAAGTAGACAGAGAGCAATAAAATCTTGACAGAGGAAGTTGTCTGATGTAAGAAGCACTATGATTGCTAAGGTATCAGAGGAAACTCATACACCATACACCATGTTTTCATAGCAAATAATGCAGCACATGTGTTATGATTACAACATGCATGTGCATGCAGCAGCATACGAAATCACATACACTTCCTTGCCATGGCCAAAGCATGCACTGTTGTGTATGTACTCTGATTTTCACAGGTGTGCTCTGGTACCCTCTGCATGGACTATGGCTTTTTACACTTTCAGTTATCATTTTACATTCATCTTTAGTCATATCAGAGCACACTTTGTGCTGTATTGTTTCTTCATGAAATGTGCAGGCTAAATAGCTAATAGATATCAAACAGATCTAAAGACATTAAAGAAGAACATTGGGCAGAAATTTTATTAACCCTTGCAGAAAGGTTACCCCTGCTCGAGGATTCCTAGACTGCTGCAGTGGCGCTCCTGGGATCAGTCTAAGAGCAAGCCAGCTCCGAGCATTGGGCAAGTATAGCTTTTTTTTTTTTTTTTTTACCCTAAGCAAAAACGAGCAGCTAACCCTTGCGGTGCAGGGGTAGCCCTACTGCAAAGTGTTAATACAATTTCTTCCTGCAGTTTTTCTTTAAGATAGTTTTTCTTTTCTGCGTTTTGGTGCATTGGGAGGCTCATAAAAGTCAACGGCAACACACAATAACGCATGCAATTTTTGATGCATTTAGACGTTTTGGCAACTGGTAATAAAAAGCCTTGTTCAAAGGATGGTAGCTCTATTCATTTCAAATGCTAAAAATGCATTGGAAATGCGCATTAGCACACATCTACATGTATTAATAACACGTGTTAATGCTACACAAAGTTGACGCATGACAATGCACCTGCCTAATTCTACGGAAAAATTAATCTCTGTACACACACCTAAATCTAAATGGGCCCTAAAGAAGATACAATTTTTATTCTACATATACCACAATTAATTACCATATGTTTGGATACTATAGCATGCGCTGCTTAGTGAACCACATTTGGTAGTGAGTTAGCTGTATATACACTGTACCTGGTGTGCGCGTCTCAATGCAATTAATAAATCCTGTACAGTTAGGAATAGGATTGGGTTTGCCTGGCCTGGTTCACAGAGGCATGGATGTGACAGCATAAGCGCATACTCTTTATCAACTCCTGCCCAGCATTTGACATCAGACATGCATTTGTTTGTTAATTCAGAGCTGTTACAAGTAAATAAGGTTCCCTATACATAATACAGAGGCAGACTTAAAGTGCACCTTACCCCCTTTCACTAAAAATCACATCATCATACAGCTATGCATGCCGATTTAAAATCATCTTACATTCGTTAGTTAAACAAACATGTTTTTCATTTACTTACAAATAGAGTTCATCCACTTCCTGCTCTTCTTCTGGCACAAATGATATAAGTGCCAAAACATTGCATCCTGGGAAGGTTATATCCGCAGAGCATTGCTGGGAAATCTCTTCTGTAATCTCCTCAGATCTCAGGGAAAGGCATTTTCCTCCCCTGAGATGATGTGCGTGGTCACATTTCCTAGTAACATGTGCCAGAGTTCCTGGAAGTAAATGTAGAGCTAGTAATCTGCCCTTAGTTAATATGGCCATTGCCAGAAGACTGGGGAAGAAAAGTGAAGTAAGGTATGCAGAGAATACAAAGCCGGCAATTAATTAGAAGTATGTGTTTGTAGATTGTCATTACTAAACATTTCTAAAGGTGTTTGTTGTAGGGATGCACCGATACCAAATACCGTACTCGGTACAAGTACAGATACTTTTCCAGCTGCAAGACTAAATTAGAGAAAAATTCTAAAGTTAGGAGGCAGCTGTGATTTTTTTGGGATTTGTACATCTCTGTTTTAATGTATGATTTTGTTTTTATAAATATAAATAAAGGGATGCAACGATACAATTTTTGCAAGTACAAGTACTGATACATTTTTGTTTATTGTCATGTTACAGTTTTCCTAAAACAATATCAACTAATGATTTCAAGACAGTGGTGGAGCGCTAGAGCCAGGTCCCAGCTGCAACCGCTGCAACCCTGATAGTTCTCATGAAAATGCCAAGTGTCGGCACTGGTATCTGAAAAGTATCGGTGCATCCCTCGTTTGTTGTTATTTTAATGATATGGGTAGAGCTCCTTTTTAAAGTGACACTAAACCCAGGAGTTAAATCTTAAAAATGCATTCAAGCAATTACCAAAATGTATCTTCTTTGTGTATCACTCGGCTGTAGATCCTAAAATCATCTCTCAATTGGTACCAACACTGTCCTTCCTTCTGGAGGATGGCTACTTTTGTTCCCCATGGTCTCTGTGTGTGTTGTAAAGCAGCCCCCGCTCCAAGCTCACTCCCGGGATGGACGTCAATCTCAATACAAAATTATTAAACTAATCGTAAGATCGAAGTTCATCACAGGAGTGACTTTGGAGCGGTGGCTACTTTACAAAACACACAGGGACCATGGGGAACAAAAGTAGTCACCCTCCAGAAGGAAGGACAGTGTCAGTGCCAATTCATGAGATGATTTGAGGATCTACAGCTGAGTGATACACAAATAAGATACATTTATGTTAATCGTTAGGGTACTTGAATGCATTTTGAAGATTTAACTCCTGAGTTTTAATGTCACTTTAAAGTGATATTAAAGCCTAACTTTTTTTTAAAAATGTCTACTTTAAGGAGACCCTTCTTTGCTGGAGGATGTTGCTTTTACCCCTTAAAAGTGCCTAATTCCTCGTTTTCTAGTGGCTCCCCGCAGCGCACTTCCCCCCGCCCCCTGCACAGGTGCCACCATTGTTTTAAAGGAGGCACCCGTGCGCGCTTGTCCCCACTCGTTTCCGCAGTGGCTGTGTGTGTCCCTTCCCTCTTTGATTGATGGCAGAAAGAGCCTATGGCTCCTCTGCCATCAGTATCCTCCCCCCGCAACCCGGAAGTTTGGGGAACGGAGGATCTCTTCGGACCGGCGGCGGGGATGAGTGCAGCTGACAGGTAAGTGTGTAGGGGACTGGGGGGGGACTGGGGTAGAAAAATGGTGCTTGGCCGTTTTTACCTCAATGCAGGGAATGCATTGAGGTAAAAAATGCCCAGACCTTAATACTACTTTAAGTCTTGAAAGGTAGAGTACAGTACATGTAGAGATTTGTCATGAAGGGAAGAAGAATTTGCTCCAAGTATAAAAGTTTTGTTATCCACGTTCTGCATACTCACCTACGCTGCAGACGTTGAATGGTCTTTATAATGTTTTAGTACCTGGATTAGGAATGACTCCGC
Source organism: Nanorana parkeri (assembly GCF_000935625.1). Classification (NCBI taxonomy): domain Eukaryota; kingdom Metazoa; phylum Chordata; class Amphibia; order Anura; family Dicroglossidae; genus Nanorana; species Nanorana parkeri. The sequence continues at coordinate 151,131 of NW_017306777.1, read as the reverse complement.
TGCATCTCTGTTTGCCTGTTTTTCTGTAATGTAATGTTACTTTATTCTTATAATGTATAACATATGGTAGTTCCATTGTCCTGATAAACCGCTGACAGAAGGTATGAGATCACCTACCCGCGTGTTCTAAGTTTTGCCTTACAGCTATTATTACTTTCAGTGTATGTGACATGACAGGTTATTTGTTAATATTTCCCAGGGCCAGATTTCAAACATACGTATGGAAGTTCCTGCTTTGACTGAATTAGACTTGTATAAGCTTCCGTGTGAGAACTTTAAGAGGTTTTGCAGACAAAAGTTTTATTGGGTCAGAATTAAATTGGCTGTTGTGTTATGTCCAACAATAACATTGCTTCTTCTCTTCTCCCTCTCAACCAGGTCAGTAGCACTGCTCCGCTACTGACTAAGGCTGTTCAAAGACAGGAACTGGGGACTACTGCCGATCAAAAAGTTGAAGCTGTACACCCAAGTTACAATGAACAAGTGAAACAGCAAACAAACTGACAAACAACCCGCTAAACCTGAGCCCAAAATTGTGTGTGGAAGGGGGAATCCTGGTGCTCGGGAATGGCTCCGTCCACCTTGATCCACAGCATATATAACACAAGTCGTGATCCAATCCTTTATTAAATATCATATGAATATTTCACAAAATAACAACATGCTCACGTGTTTCAGCCACACATGGCCTTATCCATAGCCATTAGCTATGCCTAAAGCCATGTGTAGCTTAACCCCTTCATGACTGAGCTTGTTTTTAGTTTCTGTTCGTAAATGACTGACACACTTTTGACATTTTTGCTGTGTGATTCTTCCACGTCAGTAATATACTTTCTTACAAAGTGCACCCACACATATTATATATTGTTTTTTAGAGGACAGATAGGGCTACATATTTATATCACATATGTGCGTCTAACGCCTCACTTAGGACAAATAAAATATAAAAAAAGAGGAAAAAACCGTTTAAAAAAAACACTTTTTTCCCAGTTTTGATTTGTAGTATTTTTTTTACAAAACCAGCACAGCTAAAAAAATGCAATAAATACATTCATTTATTTGTCCCTTATTTTATTTTATTTTTTACACATTTTTTTATTTTTTTTACACTTTTCACAATTTTTTTTTTTTTTTACACTTTTCACTTTTTTTTTAACTTAAAAATGTTATTTTATTTATTTAATTATATCAAGCAGATTTTGTGAATTAATCTCACTGTTACTGCATGATAAATTAATAAATTTTTGGTTATTATCAGGCTGCTTCAAACTTCAGAACAGCCGATAATAAGTTAGTGACACTGATCCTGCAGCAGTTCAGGATTCAGCTGTTACTAAATGTTTTCTGATTGTTGCAACAACGATCAGCAAACAAACATTCTTCTTCCAGGAATAGATACATTGTAGGAATAGACACATTTTGTATCTATTCATGAAAAAAAAAAAAAAAAGCCAGTATAGCTTGAGAGAGATATCTCTCGATCTATACGAGCTGTCAGAATGCCGGCAAAAGCCGGCATCTGTGTCCGCTTTGCTTTGACTCTCAGACACCCGATATTAAGGTATCGGGTGTCTGAAAAAGGTTAACCCTTTCATTAATGAATGCCTCTGTAGTAAGGGCAGCCATTAATGAATGTTAAAAGCTGATTCTCAGCGATTAACAGCCCTCTAAAGCAGCAAATAACTCGTCACGTACAGTGTACGTGACAAGTCATTTGGTCCCTTTGTGGCTGGACGTACAGTGTACGTCTCCCGTCACGAAGGGGTTAAACTTGTTAACATGTTACTGTGCAATGTGTTAAGGCAGTCCATTGAAAACAATGGGTTGCCAGTGCCCCAAAAAACAGACATATCACAAAATTTGTAATGCAATGCACTATGGTGTGTTATAGTGTGCGGCATCACTTATGAGTTGCCTTAGTGTATTAGAGTTCCGTTCAAAATGAATGGCGATGCATGTAATGGGTGTTGTTACAGTAACACATGGCCTAGGGCTCATTCACACTATAGCACTGCAATAACACACACATTACTGCCTGCTTTACCACCATACAAACATTAAAGTGACACTAAACTCAAATCATCTCTGAATTTATGCTGACACTGTCCTTCCTTCTGGAGGGTGGCTACTTTTGTTCCCTATGATTCCTGTGTGTATTGTAAAGTAGTCACCACTCCAAGCTTACTCCCATGATGGACTGCAATCTCATGTTTAGTTTACTGATTTGTATTGAGAGTATAGTCCATCACGCGAGTGAGCTTGGACCGGTGCCTACTTAACAACACACACAGGGGACTTGAGGAACAAAAGTAGTCACCCACCAGAAGGAAGGACAGTGTCAACATGAATTCAGAGATGATTTGAGGGTCTACAGCTGAGTGATATACAAATAAGATACATTTTTGTTAATAGTTAAGGTACTTGAATGCATTCTTAGGATTTACCTCATGAGTTTAGTGTCACTTTAAATGTGTTGACGCAATGCAGTGCCATTCATTCTCAACGGTACCTCAATGCATCATGTCGGCAGTTTGTAAATCAGCAGAGGTGGACCTGAGGTGCTACTCTGCTGATTGACAGCAGCAGTGGGTGGGTACAAGAGCAAGCCTACTATTGGCTATTGCAATTTGAAATGACCAATAGCAGCCTAGCTATTCATTCCCTTGCTGTTTATTTTTTTTATTGTGAAGGTGGCCGACGGCCGCTGTCAAAATAAAAAAAACAGAGACGGTACCTCCCTGAAATGAGAAGGGCACCTCCCTGAAATAAGGTTTTGCAGGTTGGGATGTCTGCAGATGTGCGTTGCAGCGCTGTGCGTTAATGCACTAACAAATTTAATGTGCAACGCTGTGTGTGTTAACATAAAGTACATGGTAATGCAAACATTACTGCGACACATGGCTGCAATAGAACAATATAGTGCCGCACATGGCCGCTTGTATGAGTGGGCCCTTAAACTAGGTTCACATTTTTATGCTGGGGCACATTGCCATTAATTTTGAATGACACCCCAACACACCAAGACGCTGCAGCTCCAACGCACGTGTTGCAGTGCAACACAACACAGTATCACACTACCGTGTAGTGAGGTGCCAGAAATGGTGCATGTCCCTTTTCTTGGACGTTTGGGCGCATCGCTGGCTTATTTATTTGAATAGGCTGCCTTAATGCAACGTGTGTTATGGCAACTAATCCCAGCGGAAAAGTGTGACCCTATGTAATGGGCCAAATAGTTATCCCTAAACAATAAGACTGCAGAATTATCCAACTCTAATAACTGAATTCCAGATCAATGATCCCTAATCTGTGACCCATTCCTGCACCAGAGCTTACACTTATTTCAAGCATATTGGTGTTCCCTGTAAATTTGCTGTACCTGCTTCTAAGAGTCGTGGTCATTGTAAAACTGTTGTAGCAAAACACATCTACTCCCCGTTGATGAACACTGTTGTTAGACTTTAAAGGAGAACTATGGGGTTAAGGCTTTTCCCCATAGGTCTCCTTAGGGTAACGAGAGGACACAAACTAGCGTCCTCCCGTCACCCTAGGCTCAGTATACCGCGAGCTGCTGCTCACGGTATACTGAGGCGCTGCAGCTGAAGCGGATCCCGACAATTGTGCCGGGATCCGCCCAGCTGCGTGACTGACAGCTGGCTCTGCCTATCTAGAGGCAGAGCCAGCTGTACCCGCCCCCTCCCCCATCCGTTCCTTTGAGATAAACGTGTGTGTGTGTGTATATAAGTGTACACATAAATGTTAAAAACAGCTCCTTTATATAGAGAAGTCTTTTGAGCTAACATCATTGGTCCTTTATCAGAGTAAAGCAGTTCTGCAATTGGGCTCTGATGGAAGCAGTCATTCCCTGAATCGGGCCATATACTAGTTCTGTGGCAGCAAAGCTTTATCTGTTTACTGAGCCACTGCTCTGTAACTCGTGTACAGCCTAAAAAGTAGGGTATACACGGTGCAAATTTCTTCTGATTCTTGATGAACCAGCTGAAATTCGCTCAGTGGGTGCTCCTGTTGGCACCCTTCTGTCCAGCATCCCTCAACCTGATTGAAGGAGCAGGTTAGAAAATACTCGGCCAAACGGAGCTCGCAAGCTCACTTCAGGTATTTTGACAGCGGCTGGCAGTAATGCAAATCATTTCCCCATCCATGCTTTTAAAGGAGAACTATGGGGTTAAGGCTTTTCCCCATAGTTCTCCTTAGGGTAACGGGAGGACACAAACTAGCCTCCTCCCGTCACCCTCAGCTCAGTATACCGCGAGCTGCAGCTCGCGGTATACTGAGACGCTGCAGCTGAAGCGGATCCCGACAATTGTGCCGGGATCCGCCCAGCTGCGTGACTGACAGCTGGCTCTGCCTATCTAGAGGCAGAGCCAGCTGTACCCGCCCCCTCCCCCATCCGTTCTGCCGGTCAGTGCTGGCAGATCGGAGCGGGGAATCCAGCCCCTCCCCTGTCACAGCAGAGAGCCGTGACAGGATCGAGAGGTGAGCGAACGCCGGTATGTGTTCGCTCACCTCCCAATCTACTGAGCCGACCTGTGACAGTCTCATTATCACAGGTCAGCTAGAACTATGAGGTGAGTGAAAAGCACTCACCACATAGTTCTCCTTTAATGTTTCAAAAACAGTGCTTTGCCATGACAGACCAGCATGTAAAATAATATTAAAGAGTATCTATGGTCAAGAACTAAAAATAAACATGTATATCTATATTGAAATTCCATAGGTTCTATCCTACTCCTAATACCCATATCAATTTAGAAGTTTTTAAACTTAATTATTGAAGATGCCCATAGGATGTACTTCCTCAATGCACAGACACAAATTCACTCAGACCTGTGAGCATGCACTCTTACAGAGCCTGCCATCTGAACAATGTAACATCACCATTGCTTGCTGGGGGAGATATGTAGTCTTGAGAAATCGAGATTGCATGACATCAAGCAGCAGGCAAAGTTACGCAAAGCACACTGGGGATTCAGGAAGTTGGTGAAAGTGATGGGCAAGACATAAGGCAGCACCCACTACATTAAAGGGATTTTTTTCATGTAAGCTTTGATTGCATTATGAAAAAGATCTCTAGTATGTATTCCTATTACAATGCTGATGTTATCACAGGATAGTATATGCTGGGACTTTACAACTCCTTTAATAATAGTATACATCACCAAAAGCTCTCAAACCGGCATCGCTCTGGTCACAAAGGAGTTAAAGCATGTTAAGTATTTTTTATAGGGTCAGAGTGTTTATGTCAGAATGGAGTAGGTCAGGTCATGTTTGGAAATACTGAATTAATTTATTGGTAGACACATAATTATGGAAATGTTTCAGTGTGCTGCAAGTTTTCACAACACCTCATTACTTTACTTATAGCGTCATCTGCTTGTGGCTGCACTGTGTACCATTACAGTAAAGATATCTTCTGCACGTTGTCTGCTAAGTCAATAAAAATAACACTGCATTCTGATTAATAGCTTTAAAAAGAATGTGACCACATATAGGCCCTAAACTTAGTGAAATGCTGTGTATAGTGTTCACTGTTTATTGTGGTTCTTAAGGTGGACAGTGACATCTAGTGGTTTATTGTGAATTTGCACCATGTAACAAGGAATGTTAGGGCCACACAATTTATGAAGGGTCCCCATGGTATTGTGACCCACTACACTCTGTTCCAGTCTAAATTGGCTAACGTCATCTAAGCCTTCCTGGCTCTCACGTTCTCTGTTTCAGGTTCCCCCCTAGGCTGTTTCCATGTAAACATGTGTTGTTTAGCTGTTGCTGGGTAAAGTGTCAGCTCGTCAGATGAGTTTGACAGTTTACATTCCGATGGGAAACAAGCAGCCAATCATCAATCACTCTTACCTTTAAATATTTTGCCTTGTGGAGTTCCGGTCAGCAGCTGGATCTTCAATCAAGCTGAGCTAGCCTCGTACCCGTCCCTTTGTTGCGGCTTTGACCATTTTTGGGGGGGAATCGTCTTCCACATTTAGGGAAACCTAGGGGGTTATTCACCAAGCTGCCGAAGGATTTAGCCGAATGCTTGGCTAATCCTTGGGCTCGCTTCGGCTGCAGGAACCTTTTCGGTTCAGCCGAACTGAAGGTCTGCTGTACATGCTATTCACAATAGTGCATACAGCAGCCAAAGGCAGCCGAAGCACACAGCCGAGCTGAACGCATCTGCTTCGGCTCGGCACAGAACTGGACCGACTTGCTGCAAGTTTGTAAAAGATAAGATAAAAAACCTGTGTGGGGTCCCCTGCCAATTCATAACAGATCCTTTAGGTCTATTAGGAATGTTAGAAGGCACTCCTAGATCTGGTAGGAGTTTTAAGAGGTACCCCAACACCCAAAAAATGAAAAGAAAAAAAAACCATGGGGTCCCCCTAAAATTTCAAACCAGACCCTTAATACTTTTCCCTGCCACTGATGTAAGACTCAAGGCAGAACACAACTGCTTGCAGCTGGCCAGCTCAGTAACCCTTACGTCGGTTGCTTTCTCCCTTTTGCTATAAGCTCATGGTCATTTTATCAAACCCCCCCACTGTACCATACCAGGCCACATGCCCTCGGCATTAGGAGGGTGCATGTCTCCATGCCAATGAGGACAAGAGCCTCTTCCCCACAACCCTGGCCCGGTGGTTTTGGGGGCCTATGGGCAGGGGGGCTTATCTGCATCTGGGTAACCCTTTCATAAAGGGGGCACCCAGATGCTGCCCCCCTTGTGAATGAGTAAGGGGTGGTTGTTACCCCTACTTATTCACCAAAGAGTTAAGTGAAAAGTAAATAAATGAACAACACTTTAGAAAAAATCCTTTAATTGAACAAAAAACACAAACATGGTTTCTGACAAGTTTTGTCACTTTTCATTCTGTTCGCTGCCTCTGAGGTAGTGAACAGAATGAGCAAGCCAAATGTGAGCCGAATGCTATTCACTCTCTGCTGTTCGGAGAATATAGTTTACTGTACTACCGTGTTTCCCCGAAAATAAGACCTACCCCGAAGGTAAGACCTAGCACTATCTTAAGAGATTCCTGTAATATTCCCCCCCCCTCCCCCCACACACACACACACACACACCCCACACACACACCTGTCTGCCTCGGCTTTTATGGTACATAAAGAGATGCCGCTAAAACTACATTTCCCAGCAGGCATGGCCAGTGGGGTCGGAGTGAGGTCAGGGTAGGGTGAGGGAACTTCTGACTGGAGGTCCGTGCGGCGAGGTGGTTCCCTGGATGGCATCAGAGAGGAGAGCTCCAGGACAGCTGCAGCCTGCAGGTACTGTGACAGTATTTTTTAATTTTGTTGCACATTAAGGCCTCATTCACACACAACGCAAGCAAAATTGTATATTGCGTATATACGAGCGTCTATATACGAGCGTATATGCGCGTATAATACGAGCGTATATGCGTGCACTATATGCAATCCCAGAATGCATCACTCGGAACGGAATTTTTAATGTGCTGTACGCATATACGCGCGTATATTCGCATAAATACGCATAAATACGCTGCCTGGACGCATCTCTGTTCCATCGTTTTTGCGCATATATACGCTACGCAAATATACGGCTCCATACGCTGCTATGTGTATGGAGCCATTCATTTGCATATGTTGCATATGGTACAATACGCACGTATACATGCGGCAGTGTGAATGAGGCCTTAAAAAAAAAAAAAGACATACACCGAAAATAAGACCTAGTGTGTTTTTTGGGGGGGGGGAAATATAAGACGGTGTCTTATTTTCGGGGAAACACGGTACTAATTAAAAAAACATAATGTTATCAAACAGGAGAGTAGGGAAGGCGAGTAGGGAAGGCTGCACCTAATTCTTCCAGTGGTGGAGGTATTATTTTTATTTTGGAAATGTCATATTTAAGCCCTACTTTAATCCCATGTCTTCCCATTTCAGTATCTTAGAACATCACTCTGTGTGACAATCTTCTTTCATTGTAAACTGCTCATTGTGTTACTTTTGCAGTGCGTATGTAATATAGGTGTGTGAGGCTACTTCCCCTACCTACCGATTTTGCAGCATATGGAAGACATGAGAAAAATTCCTGAACGCACCTGACTTCTATGTTTTCAAAACGCAGCTAAAATGACTGCAGATAAAAGCATCTAAATGCAAAGTGAATAGATGCATTGGAATTCATTAGATGCATTAACCCCTTCATGACTGAAGCCTTTTTTTCATTTTTTGCACCCATGTTATATTCCACATTTTAGGCCTGGAAATTACTTAAAACCCCCCAACATTATATATTTTCTGAATTCCAAGACCCTATACAATATAATGGTGGTAGTTGCTAATTTTTATGTTGCGCAATATTAGCGCAACTCCTTATTAAACCCCAAAATTTAGTGATAAATTTAATTAAATGCCCCAAAACACAACAAAATACCCATTTTTTAAATACGTAGGCGCACCCGACGCGTGTTTACGTGGCGACGCGCATGCTCGCGCGGGCCGGGGACTTTTAATTTTTTTTAATTATTATTATTAGATTTATTTACTTTGATTTTAATTTTAAAAACAGTTTTTTTTTGGTTGTTTTACTTTTCTTTGACTGCTATCACATGGGTGGGCTTACAAGCCCCCCCCATGTGATAGCAGATGGTGGTGACAGGTACTCTTTAAGGTGATGCTGGGGGTCCAAAAGACCCCCAGTGTCACCTTTAAACTGCAAATAAGCTATTGAAGTGCAGATCGCACTTCAATAGCTTAAAGCTGGGCTGCAGGAGCCCAGAACTGACAGCCCAGGGACCGGAAGTGATGCAATCTGCATCGCTCCCGGTCCCATAGAACGGGGAGGGGATCGATGAACGGAAGTTCGTCGACCTCCTCCCCAGCTCCCCGCGGACACCAAGGACGCCGGTCCCGGGCCCGTAGGAGGGGCAACTGAGCCCGGGAAGCACGGTGGCGGTGTCCGGGGCGGGGGGGGCGGCCCTTTCTTCGGGACACAGAAGCGATCTGGCGACAGGTAAGTCGCCAGTATCGCTTCTGTTGTAAAGCCGACAGTTGGCTCTACAAGTTTAAACAGACTCCTGGCGGCAAAAGTCGCCAGGAGTCTGTTTAAACAGCCCCGATGCTGGCGACGTACACTGTACGTCGTCAGTCACGAAGGGGTTAAAGGAGAACTATGAGGTGAGTGTTTTTCACTCATCCTCATAGTTCTAGCCGACCTGTGACAATGAGACTGTCACAGGTCGGATCTGGAGGTGAGCGAACACATACCGGGGTTCTCTCACCTCTCTATCCTGTCACGGCTCTCTGCCGTGACAGGGGAGGGGCTGGATTCCCCCCTCCGATCCTCCGGCACTGACTGGCGGAACGGACGGAGGAGGGTACAGCTCGCCTCTAGATAGGCAGAGCCAGCTGTCACTCACGCAGCTAGGCGGATCCAGACATAGTTGTCGGGATCCGCTTCAGCTGCGGCGTCTCAGTATATCGCGAGCGGTGGCTCGCGGTATACTGAGCTTAGGGTGACGGGAGAACGCTAGTTTGTGTCCTCCCGTTACCCTAAGGAGAACTATGGGGAAAAGCCCTAACCCCATTGTTCTCCTTTAATATGTGTTTAGAAAATCATTTTAAATGCATATAAGTGCATCCAATCGCACCTAGTATGAATGTAGGCTAATGGTCCAATGATGTGTGCATTGTTGTTAGAAAATGTTATTGCATGCTTAGACCCTCCGACCAGATGTTATTGCTGTCTGTGTCTAAGTAGGAGAGGATTCATCCCTCTATTGTACTGGTGATCAGTATCACTGAAACGTGATAGTGATGGGAATTCTAGAACAAAAGATGAGGGGAAGTCTTTCAATGGGAACTCCTGTTTAAGAGTGTAGTTCCCTTCACTTTGGGAGATTAAGGCTCCATGCACACAGGACTATTATGTACAACTGCGCAGTTCTGCAGCACTGGCTAGCCACATCTGTCTGTGGCTGTGCGCGTTATCGTACATGGAACGATTACCTGTGGACAGATGCAGCCACCTGAATTGGCACAGTGGCTGCCTATGAATGGACACACAGAATATGGAATTCCTGCCTCAAGAGTCCACAGGCATCCCCATCCATGTATAATAGCCCTGTGTGTATGAGGCCTTAAGTAACACTAAACTCAGGAGTTAAATCTTAAAAATGCATTCAAGTACCTTACCTTACTATTAACAAAAATTTATCTTATTAGTACATCACTCGGCTGTAGATCCTCAAATCATCTCTGAATTGGTGCTGACACTGTCCTTCCTTCTGGAGGGTGGCTACTTTTGCTCCCCATGATTCCTGTGTGTGTTGTAAAGTAGACACCGCCCCAAGCTCACTCTAGTGATGGACTACAATGTCAATATAAATTAGTAAACTAAACATGAGATTGTAGTCCATCACAGGAGCGAGCTTGGAGCGAAGGCTACTTTACAATACACAAAGGGAACAAAAGTAGCCACCCTCCACAAGGAAGGACAGTGTTGGCACCAATTCAGAGATGATTTGAGGATCTACAGCCAAGTGATGCACAAAAAAGGTCCAGTATTGTTTATAGTTAAGGTACTTGAATGTACTTTATTTTTAAGATTTAACTCGAGTAGGGGTGGATATCAGCTGCATGTTAATATCCACCCAACCCCCCTCTCAATCCTCAGGGCGGGGGGGGGCACCTCCCTGAAATTAGTCTTTGCAGATTGGGATGTTTGCCATGTGATGTGGTACGATGCATTTTAATACAAAAAGCGCAATTTGGCTGCGGTAAGCAGCCTATTGATATGAATGGTCTGTCTACCGTAGGGTACCACAAGGCACGATGCAATGTATACTCTTTTTGCAGAGGGCCCAAGCTAAGGAGAAATGTATACTCTCCTACAAATAACTAAATAATCTTGTTCCTGCTCTTGAATGACACTGAGAATACATATACAAACACGCTCGGCTCATGGTGACACTGCTGAGTTGAATTCTACGCTATTTGCCAGTAGTATATATGGCTTCGGCCGCCTAGGGCATGCAAGATCACATGACGCTCGCTTAGCCCCGCCCCTTCAGCTTCTGATTTCTTTAGGTGCGCCGTTGCTCTCCGTTGCCTAGCCTGAATCAGGCGCCGGTTCTGGGTACATAATGGCGCTCTGCTTCTGTTCTGTATTGGCTCGACACTGCCGGACTCTGAGGGACATAACTACAGCCTCCCTTCGGGTTTCTGCTACGCCTCGCCATGTGACACGCCGTGGCAACCATGGCGGGTAAGTGCGTGATTACGTCGTGTGTGACGCCATTGTGCGTGATTCCCGGCTTCAGTCCGCAGGTGCTGGGTAACAAAGACCTTCGTGCCTGTGTCACCTTTATGGGGGATAGTGTCAGGGGGGCAGATAAGTGCAGCTCTGGGTCACGTGTGCTGACTGTTTATCTATAATACATAATCAGGGAAGACATTGGGGTAAGTCATGAAAACTGGAGTTGTGCATAGTAACCAATCGGCATCTCTCTTCATCTTGTTCATTTAGGCTTTGACAATGAAATCTAGAAGCTGATTGGTCACTATGCACAGGGGTTTTAGTAAATACACCCCAAAGTCTGCATTGGTATATATGCCCAATTAGAGCTGCTTTATGAATTGAGAGCAAAGGCAAAATAGGGAATTCCTTTATAGTCCTGACCCAGTTATATGGTTACAGAGGTTGAAAAACGACACATGTCCATAAAGTTTAACCAGACAAGAATAAACGACAACCTTCCTCATTAGAACCCTCAACCTGCTGTTGATCCAGAGGAAGGTAACCGCCTTTAGGTCCCATACACGCTTGGAATGGACCGATTGGATGAATCTTACGAATTGCTCCCTGAGACTTATGCAAACAACTGTGGACGAGAAGCACTATACAGAATGACCACTGACCGTGCCTGCGGCTGCTTGCATTTCATTGGACGTGCTGCGAGTATCCACTGACGATCGACCCTGGGCGCAAACTGCTTGTGTTCATGGAAGACCGTCTGCAGGTGATCACAGAATGTCCATTGACATGCGAGCGTGTGCAGACAGCCGCCATCGCTTTGTATAGCGTTTCCAGACCACAGCTGTTCATGTGAGTCTCGTGGAGCAGTTTATGAAACAAATGTAATCTGCTGCATTGGCAATGTGAATGAGGCCTTATAAAGCATAGTCCAGTTTGCTTTAACGGTCAGTCCACACTGGCAACAACCAATTCAAAAGTGCTTTGTGGCTCATGCTTCCTCAGTGGTCTTATATTTGGGACAACAGTGAAGGTAATTAAATATTACAATTCTTGGGGATTGTCATTGGGGTGAGGGATAAGGCCTTGGCTCATCCACGTCTCCTAGCACTGGACATTGTTGAATTGAGAGTTCATCACCAATGACTGCATCCTGTCTGCGTTCCAGCGGTTAATAATCTTCAGCGTGAACATTCCACAGTGGGAAATTCAATTTTCCCCCCTATGGACCAGCTGAAGATCTTTCCTGTGAATTATTGGCTAAACAATTAGGTTTTGTTTTTTTTAATGAGTAGCAGGTTATAGATTAGGGCCCCTTTGACATGATCGGAGCGGTACGGATCGGATGCCACTGCTGTGACATCTGTGTCCATCCAGTTTTTTTTCCTCCATCTTGTGATGGAGGAAAAACCTGAAATGATCAGACCCTATGTCGGCCTATGGCAGTGGTTCTCAACCTTTCTAGAGCCAGGACCCCTTGATAACATTTACCAAGTTGTGGTGACCCCCAACTAGGGTTGCCACCTTTTTTTTTTTCAAGCAAAACCTGAACATGGCTTATTCTTATGTAAATAGTGCCACCCATTCATATGTAAATATCACAGTTGAGACTATTTTCAGTGGGGGTCCAGTAGCCCCTATCTTAATTTTGGTTGCCCCTGTGTGCCTGACATCTTGTGTCCAGGATTCAGTTTCCATGAAACCCGGATACGGCATTCAAAACCCGGACTGTCCGGTTCAATCCTGGACAGGTGGAAACCCTACTCCCAACAGTAAAATTTAAGGATGCACCAATACTAGTATCTGTGCAGGCTTTCAGGTAGCCAGTGTGGGCTCTCTCTCAGTCATTGCTGCCAGGGCGGGCTATGTGGTGGTCAGTGTGGGCTCTCCTCGCAGTCACTGATCACCGACACTCCCGCCCGCTCCCCTCTTTGATCCTCCCCGGCCAACTGACACTGCTGCACTAGGAGGAGGCTGAGGAGCCTCTCACCTAGCACAGCACAAGGCTCTGGCGATCCCCCTCAACTGTGGATTGCGAACCCATGGTCTATTTGGAATCGAATGTAAACGGACATGTGTCCATTTACATCAGATTACCCCCGATCTGGTAAGATCAGGTCCGGCAAAACGGAACAGTGATCTGTTTGTTTTTTCCGAACCTGGCCAGAGTCAGGGGTAAACGGACGCCTCTCCATTTAGACCTGGCTGCTCATAGACTTACATTGGGCATCTGATCGCGTCTGCTTAACAACGGACAGGTGGAACCGATGGGACTGCCTGTGTGAAAGGGGCCTAACATCGTTAACGCCACTGCTAAATGTGTTTTGCTTGCATCCCGGATGGTTTAATAGAAAGGTATATCACGACTCTTCAACTAAGTTGTATCAGCTAAACATAGACCTGAATGTATAGATCATCAAGCGTGCATGTTCTTATGGTTGGTCCATAGGTGTTTAGCTGCCTTTTACTATATTATACTTTAGAAGATGGTGCCATAAACTCATCTGTGTTTCCACTGCCAGGTCTGTGAAATTCTTATAAGTAGTATCCTTGCTTGAGCGCACTCATCTACATCACAAATGTGTTCTATCTTACAGAGTTGTTACCTTATCATACGACCTGTATGAAGGCCGGACACCTGCACCGCCTCTAGTTTTACTTCATGGATTATTTGGTAGTAAGTCCAACTTTCAGTCTATCTCCAAAGTCTTGGTGCGCAAGACTGGCAGAAAAGTAAGTGCACCCCGCGTTAGAGTTTTACATGGTTGTTAATTGTAGCCAAAAACTGTTGGAAAATGAAAAGAAGAAATGTTGTAGGATATCATAGAAAATTTCAGTTTGGGGAAGTATTAGGGTTCATGTCAAGGGGGGATGGGGGGTCTGTGTCTTTCATTCTAAGATGCGCATTTGGAGGACCAGTATTTTCTACACTCTCCATAACATAGAGTGGTGGTGATCTGTAGGTAACCTGCCTGTGTCTGGGACCACAAAAAGAGAAGGTCATTGTTAGTACATATGTGTTAAGGCAAAAACTCCAGGGAACATTATTAGTAACCTTTGCAGCGGGACTAGCCCTGCACTGCAAGGGTTAACTGCTCGTTGTGGTCTAGGGAGGGAAATAGTTATAATAACCTGAGCCTACTTGCTCTTAAGGTGCCCATACACTGCTCGATTCTCGTACGAGAATCGCGGGAAATCCCGCGATCGTACGAGAATCGAGCAGTGTGAACGGAGACGTGCGACCGTTTCTACTGTACGGTCGCACGTCTTCCGTCGAACCAGCATGTTCGAAAACCAGCCGGGAATCGTACGATTCTCGGCTGGTTAGAACGGTGCTCGGAAGACAAATGCCGAACGGGCCGGTGTGCGCACGCGCACACTGCCCGTTCAGCATTGCGGTCATCGGAAGCCCGCCCCTCAGGGGGGCAGGCTTGCGATGATCGAGAGTGCGATCTGCCTGTCCAAGATAGGCAGATTGTACCTTTTTTTTTAATCCCTTTACAACCATCGCAAGACTAAGGTCTTGCGTTGGTTGTACAGTGTATTGCCACCTTTTAGAATGGTGCCTGGAGCACCCCCTCTGTAATGGTCCTCTAAATCATAACGTTCTATATACTGTGTATAGGACATAAGGGAGCAGAGGAACATTCCATTGCTGCAGAAGAGGAGGAGACACAGCCGGCTCAGAGGAGTGGGTGAGTTTAGCTTTGTTATTTTCCTCCCTACATCAAAATGTAGTTTAATTCTTGCAATGCAGGGGTAGCCCTACTGCAAGGGTTAATAATAATGTTCCCTGGAGTTCTGCTTTAAAAACAGCCATTTTTTCCTCACAGCCACCAGTCCAATTCAGATTTTTAGATTCCAATTGTTCTTTTCCAGCACATGAGTAAACCTGATTGGTCGGTGTAGGGAAATATTGACAATTGTTCATACTAACGATAGTGACTGAGTAACAGACGCCTCATGTCTATGTGGAGAGTTATAAAATATCCCGTACATACATGTGTTATGGTGCTCATGTTGTTGTGTTGTTTCTTATGTCTTTCAGGTTTTGGCATTAGATGCCCGTAATCATGGTAGCAGTCCTCATAGTGATGTCATCACCTACCATGCAATGAGTGCCGACGTGCGGCAGCTCCTGCAGCAACTTGAAATACCTAGATGTGTTCTAATAGGTCATAGTATGGGAGGCAAGACTGCCATGACGTTGGCACTGCAGGAAGTAAGCTGTGATTTGTCTTTGTTCTCTTGTCTGCAGATTCTAGAGTATTGCTAGAAATCTTACATGACATCAGTTGCATCAGTTCTAATAATCTGTGTTGTGCTTTATTCCAACAATGACTGAGTCCTTATTTCAATTCAATCTACTTTAACCAGTTCTGTTTAATGTGTGCATGCAGTGCAATGTTTTACTTTTCTTTTCAGTTACTTAGGATTCGTTCATGTTGACCATGAACCAAATGTGTTCCATTAACTTCCCATGAAGAAAACAACGGTGAAGAAGAAAATAGTCGTTTTCCCTATACATCCAATACATACAATTGTCACAATGCATTACAAATTCTTCCAAAGACATGAGCTTTCTAACCAGGCCTCGAAATTTCCACACGCCCCCTCCCAATTGGCGAGTGAAAATTGCGTGGGGGCGAGTGGAATGTCATCGAGGGTGTGCGACCAGGGATGAGACACTACCGCCGCGGCGATTGCTCACTTCTCTTCTCCTTGGCCGCTGCAGCTACAGAGCGGCCGAGGAGGAGAAGAGAGAACAGAAGCTAACGATCGCCGCGGCGGTAGTGTCCCATCCCTAGTCCCGCCGGCGGCGCACCCCCTTGATGACATTCAGTTCCGTTGTCTTCTGCAGCTTCCTCCGCGCACCTCGGCTGCCAGGCTGGGAGGAAGACTGCAGAGACACTGTTGGCCCAGCCAGGAGGTTATGCAAGGGGAAAATTGCTGACCTCTGCACTGCCCGTCACGCTGACCTCTGCACTGCCCGTCACGCTGACCTCTGCACTGCCCGTCACGCTGACCTCTGCACTGTGCGTTACATTACTGGCCTCTGTACTGTGCGTTACATTACAGCTGGCCTCTGTATTCGGCATTGCATCACTGACTTCTGTACTGTGCATCACACCGCTGACCTGGCGGAGTTAAGGCCGTGGCAGGGTAGGGGTAAGGTGGGGCAACTGGTGGCGAGTAACTGTTAAGGCCTTGCTAGCAGCTCAGGACTTGAAATTTTGAGCCCTGCTATCCAGTCGTTTTGTAGATTAGAGTATTAGGGTGAGCAGTATTTGGGATCAATTACCAGTATGTTTCTATGCTTACTAACCAATCATTTATTTGCATTAATTTTGTTACAGTAAATAAATACCTCAAGATGCCCATACACTGATGTAGTTCGGAAATCATCCACGAATGATAATCGATCAGTTGATGGGACACCACCGATTTTAATTACTGTGCTCCTGGCTGAATTTCCTCGGTCAGGCTGGAAAACATTTTTCTAATCATACGAAAAGCAATGCATTAGTGGCGTTTTCATAGGCAAAAAAATGCAGCAAGAACACTGCACATGTGCAAACGAAAATCCGTTCTGTCGATCTATGAAATTCGGTGTGTTAGTATTGCTAACGAACGATTATCAAAATCGGCATTGGTGATGGGCTATTTGAGCTAGAATCGAACAAGGGTCCTTGGCAGCAATTAAAAACTTCCGATCAAAAATCTATTGGTGTATGGCCAGCTTAACACTTAGGGGGCAATTAATCAAAACTGGAGCAGACAAAATCTGGAGCAGTCACCCATGGCAACCAATTGACTTCTCTGTTCAGTTTGTTCACTTAAGATTTGAAAATGAAAGCGAGAAGCTGATTGGTTGCCATGCACAGCTGCTCCAGATTTTCTCTGCTCCAGTTTTGATAAATCCCCCTCTTAGTATTTGAGAACTATGGCACAACTTTTTAGGGTCACAGGAGGACATGTACTAATGTCCTTCTGTGACCCAAAACTCAGCATATAGCGATCGGGATCCAGCCCGCTGGCTGATTGACAGCTGGCTCTGCCTCTTTTAGTACAGTTACCCTTTAAATGCATGGCCCCCTCCCAAAGCAAGGAGTAGATGCTGGGGGGGAGGAAAGTGCTGCATTTAAAGGGTAACTATAGTAAAAGTACAGTTTTTCTTTAGGTGATCATTAATTGCCACATGGTCACATTGCCACAAGACAGAACGTTAAAGGGACATGTATAGTCGTTTTGTTAATACAGTATTTCCTTTTATGTATCAGTGATCAGGACTAAAAAATACATTTTCAATAACATTTGTATGCATGTTTTTGATGCAGAAAAAGTGCAGCATGTTGTACTTTTTTTTAAAAGCTTTGGAACTGAACGCAGTGGTGTGAACTAGCCGCATTTAAAACCATTGGAACTACTGTGTATGCCTTTTTTGGTGCAGATAAAAAAAACCAATCTGATCTGGAGATGGTGTGAACAGGCCCTTGGGCTCAGTTGCATGTTTTCCTGTATCTCCTCTGCTGTTTTACAGAGCTCAATTGCTCAAGCTAACATTTTACACATGTACACACGTGTGAATGAGTAGTGACTCCTCCCCTCTCACCCTACACTCTGTACTGTATTTCTGTATCTTTTTTTTTTTTTTTATTTGTTACAAAATCAGATATAAAATCTGCATATAAAACTGTACATATCATTGACTCAGAACCATTATCGTTGCCCTTTAAGAACCTAAAATTGGCACAACATTGTTGGTCATTTTGGATTACATAATGGGAGACTGTTTCACTAATTACTACTCTAGTGTGTAGAGGGAAGAAGAACTCTGCTAGGAAGAGTGTTGATATATTTAAGTTATGCTATGGTAGCCTTTTTTACCTAATGGGAGCTTCTTGGTTAGTTACCATTTCTGTTTTGGGATTTTTTCATCTAATAACCTCCATGCAGCAGTTAAATTAATAATAATAATAATCATTTATTATTATAATAATGCAAGATTTATATAGCACCCACAGTTTGCGCAGTGCTTTACAAAATGGGACAAGGCAATACAGTTACAATACAGTTTCAGTGCAATAGGGTTAGGAGGGACCTCCTCATTAGAGGTTACAATCTAGTCTAGGCATATGTCTAACCGTTTACTGTATATATGTACCTAACAAAGATGAAGACGTCTGAAGGTTCTCATTCATCCAGGTCATGGTATATCTGTAAAAAATAAATCAAAGCAACTGGACTTGCTGTATTTTTCTTTCGCTGGTCATCCATTTCTGAATTGAGAAAGCTAGTTGGATGACCAGCGAAACGTGTTGAAGAAAAATACAGCAAGTCCAGTGGCCTTAATTGACTTTTTATAGATAAAGATGAAGACGCCATTTGGTGAACTAGCCGTAAACTCGTATTGCATTTCCAAGTAGTCCTAAATGCAAATGTTCAAATAGATCTAAACCAAGTCAGTAAAATCTCAGAAGCTTTAACAAGTTAATGTTGTCTTCCAGGTTGTTTTTGAATCCTTTTAAACATGCAGCTTTTTTTAGAGTGATACCTAGTTATCCTACTATGACGTTATTTGTTCAGACATTTCCTGTTATAAGGTGACAATGGTTTTCCAGTTGCATTCCTACATTGCCACCATGTCACATTTACCTTGAATGGAGACTACAAGCAGTCGTGCTGACACACTGCTCAGGCATGGTCCACTGTTGTCACTATCAGGAAGCAACTGCAGAGCAATGATGTGCAACCAATGCTGGAATGAGTACATGTAGGCAACAAGTAGATTAGAACTTCAACACTGAGATGAAAACACGGTGAAAACAGTATTTTATGAAAAAACATATGGTAATTTTTTAATACACTAAAGTAACTAAATGTTATCCCGATTTAGTGTTTAGATCTACTTAGAGCTAAGTAATAACACATTTGTGGAGAAAATGCTAGAACAACCCAGAACATAATTTGTGTGTCTATTAAAAAAATGCATGTGATGGCATTGTCAGGGAGAGGACTGTGATTCCTTTGAAAGTTAAATAATACTTGCAATTATTACATTTTACACGTTTCTTGAGATACATGCACTTCCACAGGTCCACTTTGAGTTAACATTTAGGCATAGATGTACTGTATTTTGAATAGTACAACATGTGGTGTCAATGGAGACCTTAAAAGACATGTTACATAAAACAAATACAATAGTTGGCAGTTATGAGATTATATGCATATCCAACCATTCTCTGTTGTTTTCTATTCCTCAGCCACAACTGGTGGAGGGATTGGTATCAGTGGACATTAGTCCTTCTCCCACAACACCCCAGTCTGGTTTTCCCCGGTTCATTAAAGCAATGCAGAATATACATTTGGAAGGGAAGATGCCAAAGTCAACAGCTCGAAGACTGGCAGAAAACCAACTTCGTGCCACAGTAGAGGTAGGGAAATTTCTTCTTCCTTCTTTTTTTTCCATAATTCTGCTAATGGATAAATGACCCTGGTGTTACATACTGTATAAAATAGGGAAGCACAGTGGCGTAGTAGTTAGTAGTTCTGCCTTAAGGTCCCCACACACCTTACGATAATCGCGGGAAATCCCGCGATCGTACGATTTATCGTAAGGTGTGTGGAAGCCGTGCGACCTCTACTACTGTAAGGTCGCACGACTTTGAACTTACGGACATGTTCGAAAACCCGCCGAGCATCGTACGACGTTCGGCGGGTTTGTGGCATGTCCGTACGATAACAGCCGTACACTGCCCGTTCGCCATTGCGGTCATCGGAAGCCCGCCCCTCGGAGCGTGGCTTGCGATCATCGCAAGTACGATCTGCCTATGCAAGATAGGCAGATCGTACGGTTTTTTTTAGAACCTTACAAACATCGCAAGACAAAAGTCTTGCGATGGTTGTAAGGTGTGTGCCCAGCATTAGATCAATATTTTGAATCCCGGGCAGTACACTATCTGCAAGGAGTTTGGATGTTCTCTCTGTGCTGGTGTGGGTTTCCTCTGGGTAGTTTGGTTCCCTCCCACACTCCAAAGACATGCTGCAAGGTTAATTGGCTCCTGTCTAAATTGGCCCTCATATGTGAGCTCCTTGAAGGCAGGGACTGATGTATGTGTGCAATATGTAAAAGCGCTGTGTAAAATTGTCAGCGCTATATAAATACCTGTAATAATGGTAATAAAATAAATACGCTGTACAACTCGCAGTCTGATGGTGTTTCCAAAGGAAAGCAGTCGTTAAATGTTACAGCTTCACAACTTTTTTTTTTTTCTTCACTCATTTTTTTGTAAGCTGATTTTAATTCCTCTTTTAAGAGCCCCACTATTAAATCGATTACTTTTGCTATTATAATTGTATAATATGAATTAAATGATTACATTTTGAATTTGGGAGAAGTTGCAAAGCAGTTGTGATGTGAAACCTTACACATCAGAGTTTGTAAAAACCCACTGCTGGTGGTGGATATAGTGGTATGCTGTGTTCAAGTGAGTGGTGATGTCCCGCATGGACAACGAGAACAAGCAGCAGCTCATGTTCTGAACTGGAGGAGTCCAGTGGAAAATTAGATGGAGGCTTAAGAAATGTCAGATACTCCAGAACTAAGAAAAAAAAGTTTGATTTTATGTTATGAAGTGTAAAGTATAAGTCAAGTTGGCATAGTTTTACACTTTGGAGTTTTCTGAATAAATCTATAAGGGTCCATTAATACTTAAAGGGACACTAAACTCAGGAGTTAAATCTTAAAAATACATTCAAGTACCTTAACTATTAACAAAAATGTATCTTATTTGTGTATCACTCAGCTGTAGATCCTCAAATCATCTCTGAATTGGTGCTGACACTGTCCTTCCTTCTGGAGGGTGGCTACTTTTTTTTTTTCCCCCATGGTCCCTGTGTGTGTTGTAAAGTACTCACTCCCGTGATGGACTATAATCTCAATACAAATGAGTAAACTAAACGTGAGATTGTAGTCCATTACAGGAGTGAGCTTGGAGCAATGACTACTTTACAACACCATTGGGGAACAAAGGCAGCCACCTCCAGAAGGAAGGACAGCGTCAGCACCAATTAAGAGATGATTTGAGGATCTACATTATCTTTGGAAATTTAATAGTCTGGTGATATGAGAGATGCAGACTACTGGACAGACTTGTGGAGGTATATACAGTATGAAAGTATTCATTATTTTTGTTAAGAGGTTGGAGTTACAGTTTAACTCCATTGATCAGAATATGTACTTTTAAGCAGATCACATTGACAAGTATAATACAAATTCGCTTCAGTTATCAGTGTAGAGCTGGGGTAGCAAACCTCTGGCCCTCCAGCTGTGGTGCAACTACAAATCCCATGAGGCATTGCAAGATTCTCACAGACATGACTCCCGGAGAGAGATGCATTATGGGATTTGTAGTTTCACCACAGCTGGAGGGCCGGAGGTTTGCTACCCCTGGTGTAGAGAGTTCCTAATAATATATAGGGCTTTCATTTCAGAAGTGGCCATTAAATGCTTCATCTCCATGCTCGTGTTTTCAGCCTTAAAAGTTAGTTCACAAGGTAATAGATTTTTTTTATATTATGCTTCTCTTCTGATAACAGGCATGTGGACTGTTTTTGTATGACAGAAGCCTGCCGGAAAAACTGCAAGTGGTTTTACTGAGACGGACCAGCCGTCAGGATGAGCGCCTCCTAGTGCTACAGGAGGAAGCGCTTTCAATGTCTAAAGCGCTGCACACACATAGTGCGCTTCTCCCTGCTGATGGATCAGATGAGCTCATTGGCTATGACAGAGAGCACACTGCACATGTGCGGCCCTTGGAGAAAGGACGGTTCTCCATCCTGTATGGTCATCCTAACAGCTGGTCCATCCTAGTAAGAAGACTAGACGAAGCCATAAAAACAATTTGCCGTTTTTCCGGCAGGATTCCGGCATTGCAAAAACAGCCTACAGGTATGTTAGCAGAAGAGAGGCATCATTTTAAAATCTGATTTGCTTAGATTGATGGTGTTCTGTATAGTGACATGATAGAGTGTTTGTTTGTTTTTTTAAGGTGAACTAACCCTTTAAATTGAATGGAAAACATAGTTCTTATATGTTGTTTATAGGTATGTTTTTGTTATAACCAGAAGAGATTTATAGAATGGTTGTAGGTTAAATCTTTTTCAGGTTTTAATTTGTATTGCATTAAATGCAGGAAGCATCAGTACGTCAATTTCTCCTCACAAACTTGGTGCAGGAGAATGAGAATTTCAAGTGGAGAGTGAATCTGGAGGCTATTGCAAACCATCTGCAAGATCTGTTTCACTTCCCTGACTTCCAGGAGCCTTACCCTGGGCCCGTACTGTTTCTGGGAGGGGCTAACTCTCCTTATATCAGGTAAGAGCCCAATCAGCTTTACAAATTCATTGGCTTCCCTTTTAACAACACGACTCCTTTTGTTTGTACTGTAAAAAATGAGGCAATACAATTAAGATCTTTAATCCACATTGTATTGAATACCTTTCTATAGTAGCAATGCGGTTTGTTCTCTTTTTTTTAACAGATAGATACATGAGTACCGAGCATAGAGAACTTATTACAGCACAAATATTAACATTTGAAACATAAGCGGTCTCATAGAACAGTATAGAGATCCATATCACATGGATTAATGCTACGTCTATGTATACCTATAATCAGATATATGCTTTAAACATGGTCTCGAGACTGAAAAGTATCGGCTGTCTAAGCGAACAACAACTTATACATACTGATCATTGTGTGGGACGTGCCCACCTCTGTTTGTTCTCTTTTTATATTAGAATTCTCATTATATTTACCTAACTCTAGGAGCTTATTGATAAACAGTTTGGCTATAACAGTGAATCTTTCCCAGTGCATGTCATAGGGTTCCTGTGCGATCCATCCCATTTAATATCTGCATTATATATCAGCTTTGTAAAAGTGTTGTGTGTTTTGTTTTTTTGACACTGCTAATAAATCAGAGATGATTAGAAATAGCATGTAAAGGTAAGCTTTAAGTAATACATGTGGTGCCCATAGCAACAAACCAGAATCCATTTTGTATAGTATACGTGTGACGTCAGTAACGAGAGTGTTGATTGGTCTCTCTGGGTTATAGCATTTTGCACTTCTTGCTTTCTTACACTGTCTGGTTAAATCTGATTGGCACTAATAGGCATATATCTTAACAAGTACAATATCTAAGCTGGGTGAAGAAATGTTTCTCCATGTACCTGTTCACTGTTCTGGTTTCCTTTCTTATTTTACACTCTATAATGTTCTGTAAAGTCTGTAAAAAAAACAAGCCTTTTTTTTTTTTTTTTTTTTTACTTTGAACAGCTCTGAAAATTACCCTGAAATAGAAAGACTTTTCCCATGTGCAAATATTGAGTATATTGAAGGGGCAGGACACTGGGTACATGCAGAGCGGACACAGGACTTCATCAACTCTATCTGCACCTTTGTACAAGAAATGACACCAAGCCAAACATGATCTCCTAAGTGCAACTCTAGAGGCATCTCCACAGTGACTCTAAGGGTAGGTGTATATGGGCAGCTGAAGACCACCTACGCCTGCATCTGGTTCTGCCCAGTGAAGCCTAAGCGGTAGCCTAAGAAATCCATCCCCTGTCACCCATATACACTTACTGTAGAGAGTAATACAGCATCAAGGTGAAAAGACTGTATAGCAGTATTTGATTGTTTACAAACTGTCATTGTTGTGTATTAGATAGTTTAACTTATTGTCATATTTAAATTTAGTGTAACTGAACTCTAGAAGCCGTGCCAAAAAAAGGCATGCGTATGGCAAATAATTAGTCACTAGTTTTGCCTGTGATATCCCTGTACCAGATCTTATTCCCATTACTTGCTTAATATGCCTTGTTCTCCACTGTGTCTTCAGAGACAGCCATCTGTTTTTTTTTTCCAATGTCAGAGCCTCCAGCAAGGAGAACACAGAGCAGCGCAGTAGTTATATCACCAAATCTCATAAGACTAGCATTCAGTGGCAGCAGTACCTTAGCTCTCACACCGCAGATATAAAGCTAGGAGGCTGTAGGGACACGTGCATACCAGGCAGTTGCACTGCTATTTTTCAGGAGGCATTCCAGACAGTAATTACAGGCACTGCATAGGAAATCTTTACTTTTGAGTTGAGTTCTACTTTGAACTGCAGTCTCAATGTCTTTAGATTTACACAGACTTTTTTTTTCTACCTGTAATCCTCCAAGCAGAAGAGAGCAATAGACAATAAGATACATTTACATTTTTATTGTTTTCAAACACATCTCTGAAATTTCAACTGCCTCATTCACTCTATTCCTTTTTGATTAGTTTGATCTTTAGTTTTATTTATATTGTATTATATGAATAATTAAATCAAGTTTTATAAAAAAAATAAAAACCTCATACTGTTGGGTCTGGGTATGCTATATGAGGCTGGTAATACATGTGGTGTCTTTTCCATAAAATTCAATCAAGATTCAAAAATCATGAAATTCTATAGTCAAATTATCTCTATCCTTGTGTGTTGAGTGCTCATTATTGCGTCAGAAGCAGGCACTCATGTAAATGTTATGACACTATATAAAATGATTCTACATCTGGTGTGTTTCTAGTCCTCTCCAGTGGTGCATTGAGGAGATATTTCCACTGTTATACAACATTTTCTTGGTTGTCACTGGTGGA
>NW_017306777.1:120543-126147 GCF_000935625.1 Nanorana parkeri | reverse complement strand
TTTTTTTTTTTTTTTTTCTTTCCCTTTCAATACATACTTCACTGGCTATGTAAGTGTTTCTGGATCATCTAAAAATCAATCATCGGTTTCCCAGTGTAAGGCTACCACCTGGTCTTTTGTTCTCACATTTTTCAGTTGAAGATTGTGACTAGTGAGTTCGACTTGAACATCGCTAGTTCGTGTGTTCGTTGAAACACACAAACTATAAGGGTGTTCGGCAGTCTGTTCGACCGCTGAACACTGCACAAGGCAATGCGCCTTGTGAAGCCCTAATTGGTCAAAGGCTTGCACCTGACCAAAGGTCAGGCGCAAGACTTTGCCCAGCCAGGGCTCGGGAATCTGTAAGAGCCATGATTGGGCAAAGTCATGATCACTTTGCCCAATCATGGCTCACTAAGTCCCCGCAGCACACTTTATAAGGCTGCTTACACCGCAGGCCTACGTAGTGTGTTGTTGGAGTTAAACTAAGAGAGTGTTCTATCCGAGTTGTATATCAATTAGAGCTCTATATCAGCATTCTATACTATAGCAGTCAGTCATACTGGTCTATTATAGTAGTTAATTATTGCAATAAGCATCATGTCGGAAAGGCCAACAAGGAGAGGCAGATGCTCCCATGCAGCAATAAGAAGGCAAGCAGCCTCTGTGTCTGCAGGCAAAAGTCGTGGTTGTGATGCATCCTCTGCAGGCAGGACACACTTGGCCTTTTTATCTGGTGCTGGCCGTGTTATTCAGCCACATCATACAGAAGAGGCAGTGGATTGGATAACTAAGCTATCCTCATCCTCCGTCACCCAGGCTCAAACTGGTTCTCAGTCCACCGCAGCTGCTAAAGCGGCCTATTCTGCCTCCTTGTCCACAGCTACTCCTGCCCTAGCCCCACCATCATGCATGGAGGAGTCAGCTGAATTGTTTAAACACACCGTCAGTGGCATGCTGCTGGAGGATGCACAGCAATTACAATGGTCTGATTTTGGCTCTGAGGTTGAGGAAGGGAGTAACATGAGCCTAGAGGGAGGGGGTGCCAATGATGGACAACAAACTGGCACTCATGTTCCCCCAGCTGCAGCCTACTGCCGGGTTGGCTCCAGTGACGGGGACAGAGGGGATGATGATGAGGTCACTGACTCTACTTGGGTGCCTGATTGAAGAGAGGAGGAAAGTGAGGAGGCATAACCCCATCAAGGCAGGATGTCCTCCAGGGGCAGCCCATATGAGCAGCCTCCCCATTGCATCAGAAGGCAGAGCTGCACTGGGGCCGTGTGCTGTTGTCTCGCAGCACACTTCCAAGAACTCAGCTGTGTGGCAGTTTTTCAGCACATGTGCAGCAGACCGCAGCATTGCTATTTGCAACCTGTGTCTCAAGCGGATCAAGGCAAAAACATCAGCTGCTTGGGTACCATTTGCTTGAAGAGACATCTGGCCACACAGCCTGTTGGCAACAGCACCATAGAAAGGGCCACACTACTCCTCGCTCCTCATCTGTCATCTATACCCCCACTATACGTCATGCCATGTCAACAACTTCTACTGACAGGGATGATGGTATAGCAATGGGCTTCATAGGACCTTCCGCCAAATCTGCCAGCAGCCCACCAGCTGTAGATTTCCAGTCAAATTTCGCTGCCCCCAGCTGCTGCAGCGGGAAAAAAAAATACTCTCCCACCCATCCACATGCTCAGCGTCTAAATGCCAGCTTGGTCAAATTGCTGGCCTTACAGCTGCTGCCTTTCCATCTGGTGGACTCTGTCCCCTTCCGTGAGTTTGCAAATTGTGCTGTACCGCAGTGGCAGGTTCTCAAACGCCATTTCTTTTCACGTAAGGCCATTTCAGCTCTGGACCATCATGTGGAAGGACCATCATGTGTTTTGGCCTCGTTGGACAAGGCAGTCAGCAGCAAGGTTCACATTACCGCTGACACGTGGTCTAGCAAGCATGGTCAGGGACGTTCTATTTCCTTCACGGCACACTGGGTAACTCTGCTTGCAGCTGGGAGCGATCCAGGGGACTCCGTGCTGGAACTTGTTCAGCCACCACGCCTACAAAAACCTGATGATGTGAGATCTGTCTGCTCCACCACCTCCTCTTCGTCCTCCACAATGGCCTCTTCTGCAGAATTGTCTGGTGAACCAGCAGTTCACTGTAAGCGGTCAAGGGGCTACACAACGGGTCAGCAAAAAGATGCCATGCAGTGCTTGAGCTGGTTTGTCTAGGGCAGGGGTAGGCAACCATGGCTCTCCAGCTGTGCTGAAACTACAAATCCAATAAAGCATTGCAAGCCACAGGCATGACTCCCAGAGGCAGAAGCATGATGGGATTTGTAGTTTTAGCACAGCTGGAGAGCCAAGGTTGCCTACCCCTGGTCTAGGGGACAGGAGCCACACTGGGGCAGAGATTCTGCAGGGGCAGGCCCAGAGGTGGTTAACACCACGGCAGCTTGAGCTGGGAATGGTTGTATGTGACAATGGCAGCATCCTTCTCTCGGCCCTACGCCTGGGAAAGTTGACGCATGTACCATGCTTGGCACACGTCCTCAATTTGGTGGTACAGCGTTTCTTAACCAGGTACCCAGGGCTGCAAGATCTTCTGAGGCAGACCAGAAAAGTCTGCAGCCATTTCAGACGTTCATTCTGCACCCAGTCTGATTTGTGACATACCCACCAGGTGGAACTCCACTTTGGCAATGCTGCAGTGGCTGCAGAAGCAGCAGAGGGCCATCAACGAGAACCTGTGTGAGTATGGCACAAGGACAGGCTCAGGGGACCTTGGATTTTTTTTCCCCCGTCAGTGGCTGCTGATAAAGGATGCATGCCCTGTACTGCCACTATTTGAGGAGGCGACAAGGATGGTGAGCCGGGACAATGCATGCATCAGTGACCCTATCCCTCTTTTAGTGGGATAGTGACACTATTCCTGCTGGAGCATACTCTGCGGGGAATTATGGATAGGGCACTTGAGGAAGAACTGCGGGAGGAAGAGGAGGACTTCCTTACCTCTCAAACCCTTTACGCAGACACCATTCCTGCGGGTCCGCAGATCACACAAGAGAAGGAGGATTATGGCAGCCGTGGGGGCATTGGAGCAGAGGATGATATAAAGCAGTCTTCAAGGGAGGGTTTTCTGTTCCTAATAACCCAAGGAGTATTACGTGGCTGGGAGGAGGTAGATTTGCGCACTGGAGCACCAAGAATTGTAAACTCAGGGACAGTGTGACCGCACAATTAAACACAGGTGTGACAGAGTCGCAGGATCTAAGGGGTCGTCTGGTCTTCACCAGAGCCACTGATGGTGTGGATGTTGAGCTGCGGGGCAGGTCCCTAGGTGACATTATGGGTCTTGGAGACCCCTGATGTCTCCATAAAGAGGACCTGTCACATCCTCTTTGCTATCCCATAGAGGGTTTCTTAGCCCTGCTATGTGATAACAATAATGTTAAGTAAATTTAAAAAAAAATGAAAGTTGCAAACAAAAGAAAAAAATTAAAGTCACATGAAAAATATTTTTTTTTTTTTAAACACAAAAATGTTTTAAAGTCCCCACCCATACATACATGCGTGCGTGCAAACATGCGTCGGGTGCGCATACATGTGAAAATGACGATTGCGCCCATTACGCCGCACATATTACATATCGCCGCAAACGTCGGAGTGAGAGCAATAATTCTAGGGTGATTAATCACTGATATCACTACGCTGATGAGCAGTAAAAGCTTTTAAAGCGTCACCTACGGCCAATTCTGGGTATGGTAGTTTTTGTGATTTCGCGGGTGCGCACAATTTTAAAGCTTGACATGTTTGGTGTTTATTTACCCGACATGACCCCGTCTTTTCTATTTTACCAAAAAATTGGGTAATAATAATTGTTTCCTAACATAATGTGAAAAAAACTGTAATTTTTCCTAATTATAGTAAAAAATAAAAACCCCAGAGGTGTTTAAATACCACCAAAAGAAAGCTCTATCTGTCCCCAAAAAATGGTATAAAATTCATTTCAGTACAGCGCTGCATGACGGAATAAATGTCAGTCAAAGTACCGCAGCGCTTAATACTGAAAAATAGCCTGGCCAGGAAGGGGGTGTAGACACCTGGTCTTCAAGTGGTTAATGAAGCACTGCCCTGGTTCCTCCCATTTTAACCCACACAATGATCGCTTGAGGAAACGTCTTGTGCCTGTTACTGGAGGACAGCCGTGCTGCTGCCAGGGGGGTGGGTGAGTATGGTACTCTTTGGGTTTTGGACAGGTGTTGGGTTTCGGAGGTTGCAGTAGCTCCGGAGGGTTGGCAAAGGGGCATCTTCTGCATGGGTTTCTTGCCCCGCCCAGTATTGGAAGGTAAGGAGAGCAGCTGAGTTGTTAGTAGCCCTGGCTGTGCATGCTGGAGGATGAGGTTGTAGCAGAGGAGGTTGCAGGACAGACAAAGGGCACATAGGAAGGTATCTCCATGCCCTTCGGGGGCTTACTCTGGGTGCCATGACTGCATGCACATTGTGGCCCCTCCAGGTTCCTGCATGTATGACTGTCCCAGTGAAGCTGCAGGCACACAGGACTGATCTGTGCCCTGTCTGATACATCCCTTACTGCTATATCATATACAGAGGACCCCAGATCCGTGCCCTGACTGCTATATCTTATACAGCGGACCCCAGATCTGTGCCCTGACTGCTATATCATATACAGAGGACCCCAGATCTGTGCCCTGGCTGCAATATCTTATACAGCGGACCCCAGATCTGTGCCCTGACTGCTATATCATATACAGAGGACCCCAGATCTGTGCCCTGGCTGCAATATCTTATACAGCGGACCCCAGATCTGTGCCCTGGCTGCAATATCTTATACAGCGGACCCCAGATCTGTGCCCTGGCTGCTATGTCATATACAGCAGAACCCCAGATCTGTGCCCTGGCTGCTATATCATATACAGCGGACCCCAGATCTGTGCCCTGCCTGGTATACCACGAACGGACCCCAGATCTGTGCCCTGGCTGCAATATCTTATACAGCGAACCCCAGATCTGTGCCCTGCCTGGTATACCACAGAGCGGACCCCCAATATGTTCCTACCTGATATATCACGAACGGACCCCAGATTTGTGCACTGCCAGGTATATGACATAAAGCACAAAATGGTATTGGTGCATCCCTAGTGTGTGACTGTGATGGATATTAGCGTGTAAGCTCCTTTGGTGCAGAGAGAGACTGTTGTGACTGGTTCAGTGTTTTCTGTACTACACAGTGGTATATGTCAGAGCTATAGCAATCTAAATTAATAATAATAATGTGTGACTGTGGGGGGACATTAAAGCGTAAACCCCTCTGGTGCAGAGACTGAGGTGGCTGGCTCAGTGTTCTCTGTACAATACTGTGGTATATGTTAGAGCTATATAAATGTATAACAATAGTGGGGGGGGTGGGGCATTAGAGTGTAAGCTCCTCTCTACAGAGACTGATGTGGTTGGCTCAGTGTTCTCTGTACAGCACTGCGGTATATGTCAGAGGTATATAAATGTATAATTACAATAGTGTGTGACTGCGGGGGTGATATTAGAGTGTAAACTTCTCTTGTTCAGAGACCAGGGGCAGACCAAGGTGGGGGGCACAGTACAT
>NW_017306777.1:119866-120529 GCF_000935625.1 Nanorana parkeri | reverse complement strand
AAGAAAACAATTTTGCACCAGGGTCATTTGTTCCTTAGGTCCGTCACTGCCCATAGTAACCAATAAGCTTCTGTTCTCCGTTCAATTAAGCTTTAAAAATGAATGGTAAAAGCTGATCGATTGCCATGGGCAACTGCTCCAGATTCTGTCTGCTCCACTTTTAATACATTCCCCTCATTGTACTTGTACTTCTGAGCATGACTCATTCCCTTCCTACAAATAGTTTACTATCTCCATGTTTCTTTGTATTACCTTGTGTCTTAGAATGTGATAAAAACCTGCATCATTTCCTAGACTTACCTTATTTGAAACATTGTTTAAACCCTGTTTTAAACTGCTCAATTGATGTGTCACTTGGATGTTTATTCTCAATCTTTATTGTGAAGCCATTTCAGTTCCCGGGCATAGGAAACCATTAAGAAGCAGCAGACTGCCTCTTCCTTTTGTAATAGTGAAAGTAATCTGCAGCTTCTACAACTGACTCGAGTCACCACCCAGAATTTTGTAGATTATGTGCTTCCTACTTCCTGCCATTGGGCTGTGCAGGGACGTGTAGAGAGGAGAGATGGCTGGTAATGTATCTGCTTCTCATTGTACAATATGCTGCTACACTCTATCGTTCTTACTTCCACCTCTCTACAACCTCTCTGGAACAAAGATATA
>NW_017306777.1:66751-119608 GCF_000935625.1 Nanorana parkeri | reverse complement strand
CCTTGACCCCATAGAACAACTCCTGTCTATACTATTTAGAGCCACGTTCCATTTACAGACTGCACTGGATGTATACATTATCATTAAAAAAAATGGGTATTAAGTGTGGAGGGCGCCTGCAAAGTATAAAAATCTTACCTTGCCCCATGCTCTCCCTCGCACACAGTTGCCAGCTTCCGGGCACTGAAAAGAGGGAGGGATACCACTCGAGCAGTACAGTGCTCTGGACACATCACCCGCCCCTCCTTTTAGAAAATGTCTTGTATTTTTTTTTTTTAAAGCAATGAAAAGAAGAATCACCAACTTCCCAATATGTTCACATTATCACAAAGCAAACAAGCGAGCAGGCAAACAGATCCTACAGTCAGGAGTGTGATGGGATATACAGAGCAGTATTTTTTTTATTTTTTTTTACAGAATACAAGCCATTCTGTGACTGAAAGAGAAGGGTGTGACATCATCTCTCCTCTTCCAATTACATATTTGTTTATTAAATACAAGACATTTGTGAATGGAGGATAGAGAGAACCTGCCACCTTCATTGCTGAGGTGAAAGAGAAGAGTAGTGACAGCGGTGATGGAGAGAGCAATGATACAAATGGATGCAACTTTGAGCTGGAGTAGCAGAGTATGCAGAAATGTGACAGCTGTCAAATAGGAGTGGAGAGTACACAGGCAAGTAGGGCCCATGTGCAATTCCTTTTGACAAGGAAGAGGATTATTATGCTGAAAGGAGCAGGAGGGCAACATTGAGGAGGAGAGCAAATAAGATGTGCAAAATCCTCAGGACACATGCATTTTTGTTCTGTCTTTTTATATGAGAAGTATAGAAAATTGCTATAAAGGCCACCCTGTCTTATATAGGTACTGAACAAAACAAACTAATATATTATGTTCAGTCAATGCCAGTGGCGGACCTAAGGAACAAAGGGCCCTGGTGCAAGATTTTTTTTTTGGGCCCCCCCCCCCAAAAAAAAAAAAAACAAACAGCGCTCTCCTCCCGCAGCGCTCGGCCGGTTCTCACTTTCTATCCTCCCCGCTGGGACACAGAGCAGCCCCCAGCGGGGAGGAAAGAAAGCAGGGATGCGTTGCTGTATCGGCAAAAAAATTGCATTATTGCTCTCACTGCGACGTTCGAGGCAATATGTAAAATGTTCAGCACAATCGTCATTTTTCGCACGTAGGCGCTACGGGCGGGGGACTTAAACATTTTTTTTCCCATTTTTTTTAATGTTACATTAATTTTTAAACACTTTTTTTTTTTTACACTAACCCTATTGGTATTACATAGGGGACTAACAAGCACCCTGTGTAATAGCAGATAGGGTGTGACAGGTCCTCTTTATGGAGGCATCAGGGGTCTTTTAGACCCCTAATGTCACCTAGAGACCCCAAACAAGCTGAGGAAGCCAATATCTGCTTTCCCAGCTTCTTGTCCTGGAGAGCAGGAGACTGTGTACAGTGACACCGGAAGTGATGTAATACACAGCACTTCCGCGTCCAGTGATCGGAGGAGAGATCAGCGGCTGAATCTCTCTCTGATCATTGCGGGGAGACCCACCGACCCAGTGGCCGTTGCGGTGGTACCACACAGTACAAACAATCCGGCGGCTGTTCAGACACCAGATCGATTGTAAGTTACACAGCAATCACCTGCTGTTAAAAGCAGTAACAAGATCAATTTAAACACTTTTTTTGTACACTAACCCAAAGGCTGAGGCCCCGGTGCTCCCGCACCGGCCGCAGTTCCGCCACTGGTCATTGCATTGCGTTTATGTGTTTTTATATCACGTGTGCAGCTGGGTGGAAAAATGCAGGCATGCTGTATAATTCCACACAGCTCTGCACTGCACATGCGTCTGAACAAGGCACATAGAAAACAATTTATTTCTGTGTACCCTTGCAGAGACCTCCGTTTCTGCACACATTTCAAGCCCTAAATCACGTTTCATGCAATGTAAACGCACAAAAATTTAAAGTATATCTAAACTAAAAAAAAATTCATTTTGAAAACCAACAGTTTTCTTTTTTTTTGTTTCCATAATAACTTTTATTGAAAATTTCAAGTAAATGCAGCCACACAACAATTACACATTCAGTTGCACAAATGGCGCATACTTGAGACATGTTAACAAGTGAGAGTAATGTAGTTAATATCAGTTCATTAAATATCACAAATCGAATCAAAGTCATAATTCCTATTACCAAATTGTATAGAAGAAATGTTTTGTGTTATAGCTAGCAACAGCTGGATAGGTGGAGATAAAAGTGTGTAACTAAGGTGTGACCAGAATTAGAGATAAAGCATATAAAAGAGTGAGGGGAGAGGGGGTAAGGGGAAAGGAGTTATGTGGTATGAATATAGTTTGATTAGGGTAAATGGGTTAGGTAGGGGGAAGGGAGAAAGAGGAAAAAAATGGGGGACAGTATATATTGGGTAGAAAAAGTAGGTAAGCAAAGGAGGAGGGTAGGTGAAGTTGGGAGAGCAGGAGCTGGGCCAAGGTCTCGACTGAGTTTTCTCACTTGGAGGTAGATGGGTAGAAAGGGTGAATCTCCCTAATTGGTACCCAGTAATTAAAGCCTGACAGGGTTTCTAATCCATCACCACTCTATCCAAACTTTGGCATTTAGTAATACATTGAAATCTTCTATCATCCTATCATTTAGTGAATTATATAAATCCACGTGAGCTATGACTGCCAAAACCCACTGTTGGTTGCTGGCATGTTTCAAACTGCACAGTAGTCTCCTATGGCTGTCACAGAAGAATGTGGCTAAGCTAGATAGTGATCCTGTCACTTGTCCCATGTGCTGCACTTGCAGGTCTTGTTTTTTATGATATATCACTGTTTTCCCAGATCATCTATATAATCTACGAAATGGATTGATTGCTGGGTGCAACAAGGCACTTATAAAGGGTCTCCTGGATGACTTACTTGAAGAAAAGGTACTAAACGATGGAGAGGTGGAATATATCGATGAACGAAACGTTCTTCCTAGTGACAAAATGCGTGCCCTAATTGATATAGTGAGAAAAAAAGGAAACAAATCTAGCAACATCATGATCCAGAAAGTGTCAAAAAGAGACTTGATGCTTAGTGAAAAACTGGGGATAACAGGTAACCTTCTGCAGTTCTCTAGTTGTATCTCAAAGTGCATCTTATACAATACTTATATTGCTTTCCCATGTACTACAATATAAAGTGACATATATATTGGGTTAGTGTATATAGTGTATATATCTTGGGTTAGTATTATAACCACTTTCAATTCAGTTTTATCCTGGCAGCTGGATAGAATTTGAAGGGAACCACTCCATGGGTCAAACAGACAGCAGTAAAAACCTGGAACATGTATGGCAAAGGCACTGGATTTCTGATACTAATGTCACTTGATTGTAGAAGGTCAGGCCAGTGTGTGCAGCACAATGGCTCTGGCAAGGCTGATCTCAAGAAAATAGGATACCCCTAGCTGGTAGACCCAGAGTCTGAAGTTCACAAGTAACAAGTATAACGAGAGTGCCAAACCAATGATCCAAAAGTTCAAACTTTTTTTGACTAGTTTATATTAAGTTGGTGTATAACAACCAATGCATTTCGGGGGCTCTGGTACTCCCCTTCATAAAGTGATGTCACCTTAATACAAATTGATAAAAAATTGTTTGGAATTTTGGATAATCGGTCTGATTATGGTGGACTGAGGAGTGCTGTCGCTAACAAAAGCAGAAGCCTACAACAACATATTCCAGCTACTGCAGGCTTGTGTTTTTGTAAACGACAGTGCTCTTCACCAGCCCGCCATCA
Source organism: Nanorana parkeri (assembly GCF_000935625.1). NCBI lineage: Eukaryota > Metazoa > Chordata > Amphibia > Anura > Dicroglossidae > Nanorana > Nanorana parkeri. The sequence goes on along the minus strand of NW_017306777.1, from coordinate 115,805 downwards.
TTCACAACAAAACAAGCTGACAGCTGCTGTTCTACTGTCCTCTCTCTCCTACTAAGTAGCTGGTGGGTGGGTCTGGGCTCAGTTTTTGTTTTTGCACAAAGAAGGTAGCAGAGGAGGCACATTGCTGCACAATTAAATGGGATGCAGATGTTCTTTCCTGGTAGCTTTCAGAGCAGGCAAGGATTGTGCAGGCTGTCTGTGCACTGTCAGTCAGAGCTAATTACAGATTAGTGCCCTTGCTAGAAGCATGGTCAGGCAGTGGTGGGTGGGGGGGAATTGTCAACCACTCTAGCTTAGCAACCAAGGTTTAGATTTGAACGGAACCAAGTGCTACATGCACTGGGTCCCCTGGAGCATTTAATACCATCTTACAATCTTAAATGACAGCTTACACTTTGAATACATTTACAGCAACAGGTTTTTTTCTTTTGGAAAAAGGTTTAAACCATATAAATGTAAAAGCTGTCCATTGTTAACTGCTGCTTTTGCTGGATGGCTTGGTCTTCATGTAAATTTAGAAAATATATATATAAAGGCCTGGGAAAAAAGGAATATATATACTGAATACTATCATTACAAGTTTTAACCACATACATATGCCAGAATACAATATTATTTGCTGTAAAGGTCCTATAGTACACAGAGGTTGCCTGTTTATTGTTCATAAATATAATGCAGTTAGTACTCTGCTCCTAAATTTCCCACTGTTTCTGATTAAAGTCCTTCAGAAAATGTCATGTAGTAAGCTCAAGTGGCCTACAACAGAAAGGTAAAGAGAGATTCAAGAGGAGAGAATTGTATACCTTATGGAAATCATGCTGAATGTATATAATAATAACCAGGGTGGTGGTGATCCAGGAACTCCACCATACAGATTCGAGGTCTGGAGTCCTTGTTGTTATTAATATGTATATAAACAGATGAGAATGTCAATTTTGCATACTGGCTGTCTATGAGGCACCTAGAAACACCACCAGCTGGGTCTTATGAATAATAATACCAAGCCTTTAATCGCTGGGGTCCCTGGTTCGAATCCCTGGCCAGGTCACTATCTGCAAGAAGTTTGCATGTTCTCCCTGTGCTTGCTAGGGTTTCCTCCGGGTACTCCGGTCTCCTCCCACACTACAAAGACATGCTGGTAGATTAATTGGCTCCTGTCTAAAATGGCCCTGTATGGATGTGAGATAGGGACCTTAGATTGTAAGCACCTTGAGGGCAGGGACTGATGTGAATGTGCAGCTATATAAAGTGCTGCGTAAATTGTCGGCGCTATATAAATACCTGTAATAAATAAATAAATACTGGCTGTCTCCTGACCTTTAGAGTGTGCAGAACATCTCCCCAGCCCTGCTCCAAGACAGTTTTCTTATAATGAAATTTCCTGATTTCAGTGCTTACTATCCAAGTATGAGTTTGTATATTCACTTATATTTTCTTGTATTTTAGCACCTACAGAATACCCGTTGCCCCAGCAAGAAACAAAGATTGAGTCACCCAGCCAAAAGAGTAGGTACTACATATTTCAATATGTATGAAATATTTCAATGTTTAAATATGAAGGGCTCTTTGAGACATTCCAAAACCATTATAGTGTGTTACTGTACACATGTTAACATGGATTGTTACATGTAAATATACATTGCATTAAGAAACAACTCCAGGAAGTTATTTTTTAATTAACCCTTGTAGTGAGGCTACCCCCAAACATCCCCCCCCCGGTGCAACGGTTAAGTGAAGTATTATGTCTATACACTGTGCATAGATGTAAGAATACTGAGGAACATTCCAGTGTGCTGTGGAGAAGGAGACAGGCTGAAGGGTAGCCCCACTGCAAGGGTTAATAACAAATAATTCCTGGAGTTCTTCTTTAAGGCAGCCAGAGCCAGTATATTTGGAATGAGTTGCAACAATGGATGAAGGAACTGTCCCTGCACTATTTTTGTAATGCATTGAGGATTGTGGTGTTCTGCAGCCTAGGTGTGTACAGCTACTGTACATACATTGGGTGACATTCTAAATATTTTACTATGCAGTACTGATATTCATAAGTGTGAAGCCAACTTAAAACAGGTGTGATAGAGTAGCAGCATGATTTTTATTAATGGTATTGGGAAGGTAAATGGAAGCATTTTTCATGCTATTGATTTTCAGTAACTGGTTGGGTGCCGCGCTTTCCATAGCAAATTATTTGGAAATAATGAGCGAAAAAGAAGAAAGTTGTGTTTTGCAGTTACACTTTAACAATCCTTTGAAATAATTCAATAGATTAAGGAATGAGTGAGTGATATACAACCAAATACCATCTATCTATTGCAGAAATCTTTCAATATGCTAAAATGTTTCTGCTGGATCCATTCAGAGAAATTGCATTAGGAATATACAGTATTTTTCCTCTATTTACAGAATTTTGTGTACATTTCCATTTCATTAGTCAGTGTTCACTATTTAAGTATCACTTCAATTTATACACATTTTTCCTGGATTTTTAGCACCTTCAGAATTCCCATTGCCCTCACAGGAACAGAAGGTTAAGCCACCCAGCCAGACAGGTAAGTGCTACATAGTGTAAGTATGGAAAGAGGTGCAGAAGAGGAGCAGCTTGGCTTTTTTGACGGTTACTTTTTCTATCATAGTTTCATAGTTAGTCAGGTTGAAAAAAGACACATGTCCATCGAGTTCAACCATACTTTTTTCTTCTGTTAAAGCCCCACTTCAGGCTACTGTAAAATTTACCCATGCAATGCACCTCCCCCAACCTACATGAGTAAAGGCTTGTTTAGTCCAGGAGGATCAGAAGAAGGTGTGATCCTGTCTGTGCTGGCTGTAGTTCCACCCCAGGCTGAAGCCCAATTTATTGAATTGGAAGCTAAAGCCAGTACTGAAGCCACATCCCCATCTTCATTCTGCAGCCCTCCATCTAATGTTGCAGCCTTGTGCCTTCTCTGCTTTCCTCTGCCACCATCCTTGTACAGAAAATACTTCCTTTTACTGATAGAAAATACTGAGCCTAGACCCAGCTGCCAGCAATTCAGGAGAGATAGATTACATCAGTAGCTGTTGGCTTGTTTTAATGTGAATGATGGCGGGCTCAGGAGGAGTGCTATCATAAAAAAAAAAGCAGAAGCCCACAGCAACGCATACCAGCCGACAGATACTACTGTATTATCTCTCCTCCAAAATAGCAGGCGGCTGGTGGGCAGGTCTGGGCTCAGTTTTTGTTTTGAGTACAAAAAAGGGACCAAAGGAGGCACATTGCTGTACAATTACATTGAGGGATTCCATGATTTCCAATATTTTTTAGCTTCTGGCAATACTTCTTTAACACAAGCTAACACTTTTTAAACATTTGCAGCAAAAATTTTTTTTTGCTATTGGAAAATATGTTTAAACCATATAAATGTAAAAGCTGTCCATTGTAAACTGCCACTTTTGCTGGGCAGCTTGGTCTGCATATAAATATAAAGGCCTGTGGAAAAAATGAATACATATACGAAATACTGTCGTTACAGGTTTTACAATTGCCAGAATGCAATATTCTTTGCTATAAAGGTTGTAAAGTGCAAGAGAGAGGTTGCCTGTTTATCCTTCGTCCTGTTTTTTACTTTAGTTACAGATGCATAAATATGATGTAGTTAGTACTCTGCTCCTAAATTTCCCACTATTTTTATAGACTCTATTTTAGTTTGACATTTATTGTTTACTACTTGTTTGCCTTCTGTTGTTTTATTTAATAAGAATAATTATATTGCGCCTACAAGTTTAATAGCTTTGATTAAAAGTTTTATTTTTATCATACTTTTTAATATGTTTCTTTGGGGCTTAACAAAATGGGAGTCTTTAAATTTCTCTGAATGGATCCAGCCTACACACAGGGCCGGCCTTAGGCCTTTAGGCGCTCTGTGCGAGAAAGTCTTGTTTAATCTAGGAGGATCAAAAAAAGGTGGAATACTTACCTTATTCCTCAATACTGATGGCCTCCTCTTCTTTGTAAGACCAGCCCCCTAAAGCTGCTCTTCTTGACTGCTCAACTATGTGCAGTTCTCTGATGTCATCACAATGCAGGGCCAGCAGCTCCAGCACTGTACTTGAGGACAGTGAGGGCCTGTCCGCATCCTGGGACATCAGAGAGTGGAGAAAAGTCTGCTGAGAAAATGAGGAAAAAGGTAAGTATTTCTACCTATTCCTATCCTCTTAGACAAAAGAAGCACTGCATAGGTAAATTAAAGGGGGGGCGGGGGGCGTGCATGGGTAAATTTAACTGAAGCCCATAGTTGGGCTTTAGCAGTGTTACATGGGTGCATTTTTATGTTTTTAGTAACTTATTTTCCATGATAAATGCTACATACTAAATCTGTGATATGAATGTTTTGCACTGTTGTAAGGCTTTGTAAGCATTCCTGTGACATCTACCCCTAGCTTTATGGCTGTAAACCATAAAGTAGAAACATTTTTTTTTTTTTCATGGTTCAGACATGTTCAGCTATTACTTGCTGAAAAAGAGAAACCACAAACAGGTGCTCATATTTATTATCTTCCACTTGTACCCGCCTGTTAAAGAGATATCTCAAGCCTGCTTAGCAGAGAGTGTTGGAGTAGATATGAGATTTAAGCACTGACTAATGTTTCCTACTCTTTTCACTTTTAGATAGTAATGGCATCACGCTGTGTTTACAGGAGGAATATGAGAGGATTTGCTCAACAGAAAGGGATAACGTATGTATAATATTGATTGTGAACATTTGTTTTAACTCTGACAAGCTTATTCAATAAACTCTGCAATGCTCTAAATGAAAAGTGCAGTACCCAAAACATCCAATCAGAACCATCTTGTACTGTTCTGACTTCAGTAATTAGAGTTTTTGATTAGTAGTTATACATTTTGCACCTAGTACTTAGCCTCGCTGCTTATCGAATTAGCCTGTAGGTGTCATGTACAGCTACAAGAGCAAATCTAAATTGTATAATTTATGCTGCTTTGTCCCTTCACTCAAGCTAAAAATCCAAAGTAATTTTCTCAGTCATGGAGGATGGAGAACTGGTGTCCAAGACAGAATATATTAGTTGTCCGGAAGGGCTAACATGAAGTCTGCTAGGAGTTTGACAATGTCCAAATAATGCATCCCCCTGGGCCAGTCCAGTGCACTGAGAATCACCGGAATGCCCTCCATCTCCATGCTTCAGAATAGGCGAGGGAGAAGCGGTTGAACTGATCCCACGTAGACACCAGAGCATCCACTGCGAAGGCACAAGGATGAAATCCACATCTCTTTTATCTGCACAACTTCTGGATATTGAGTTGCTTGGTATGAAACGGGCATACAGAACTGCCTCAAATGAGGCTTTCATCAGACCCACTTGTGAGTGAAGGGAATGTAGCTTATCTTGTGCAAGAAAGACCCTGAAAAGGGCAGTGTCCAAATCCAGGCACTCCAATCAGTGATTCAGATCCAGGGAATATTTCTGAAGATTGAGAATCCCACTAAATCATTATTGTCAGCCACCGGACATTGGCTGGCAGAACTTGGGTCGACTGATCCTTCAGGAGGTGATCATCCAGATAGCCTACAACATGGATCTTTATAGCACCTGTGACTGACTCAAGGTAAATGCTCCATGTTACAGGGTGAGGGCCCACACAGGATCCAGTGTCTGGAGCAACATTATAGGTTAACCCTGCACCTTCCTCCAGACGGATCTGGGTTCAACTGATCTTGAAAACTGCTAAAAAGAGGAACCGCAGTGGCTATACAGCAGCTGTCTTGCTAGAAGAATCTTGAAGAAAAAGAAAAGTTCATACAAAAAGGAGGTTAGCTTCTCTCAGTAGGGAGACAATGTTCATCACCTAAGGACACAAGTAAAAAAACTGAGGCTCTGAAGGAAGAGGGAGGGGTTATATGGGGGTTGTTCCTTTAGCTTTTTTTTGCCTCCAATCACCTGAAGGTAGCTGCATGTAACCCAGGGTTAAGAATAAAGATCCTGTGCCCTGTGCTGTACGATTAGGAAAATTAGCATTTCATAGAGACAAAAATTCCAGAAATGTAAACTTGCACATTACCAATGACCACTTTAGTGAGGGGACCCCTTTTATTCCAGTCAAAGGTGCACACAGACATAGGATGAGCTTGCAGAGAATGATTAGGCTGGGAAGTAATTGTGACTATGGTCTACCTCCAACTTTTGAACACACTGTTTGGCAAAGTATTCTTAAGGAAAAAAATGATTGCTTTGGATGCATTACTTCACTGATCTCTATTTGCCTCCCACAGTTAAATCAGCTCTTGAGGTGTCTCCACAGGGCACAAAACATACATATGAGGCCAGATCGACTTGACATGTTTATGACATAAATGTTCAACAATTGATCATGCTAAAGTTGTTGATTTTAAGGTTGATTTGTTTTTACTTTATTGTTTGTTTTTTTAAATTGAATGCAAGCATACACTAAAGTTATAGGTATGCCCCAGTCATAACTGAAAAGTAAACTTTCAGATGCATATAGTGAACACATCCTACCTGCTTATTACGTTAGTTTTTTTATCTAGATGTGGTTGGAGAACACCAGTCCACGCCATTCCTTTTTGCTGTAATCTGTAGCACAAGAGAACTATTCCCAAACGCACCCAGTGCAGGCTCATTTTTAAGAAAAGTATTATTGATATTAGTGATTATTGAAGTTCTCCTAAAGTGGCTGTCAGCGAAAGAGAAAGACAACTGTGTATGAACAGTACTGTAACAGTAACTGTATATACAGACATCGAATGAAACACAGCTTTATTTAAATACATATATTAAATATTTAACAATACAATCACGTCCAAATCTTTTGAGTGATATAATATATAAGTATACCTAAACCTTCCTACCCAGATCCATTTTTACCCCTGCTTGCTTCCAGGCTTCCCAAGAACGGGGTCCCTTTAGGAATGGTATTAAAGTGTGTCTGTGAAGGTTATCATTTATCCAGGTCATGGTATATCTGTAAAAAAAAATAAGTAAAGGCAACTGGACTTGCTGTATTTTTCTTGAAGATGTTTCACTGGACATCCAACCAGCTTTCTCAATTCAGAATGACTCGTACAAAAATTATCTGGGGGTAAATATGATGAATGTTGCTCCAATCCACATAGTCTGAGACGCCCGCTCAGATCGAGGAAGGTCCTGGCCGGCCGTTTTTCTACTACGGCCGGCCCGGAGGCAGTTAATAGCAACCATGTGTTGATTGCATTTGCATAATTGCAAGTTTCATCTCATGAATAATGTTCTTTGTTCATGAGATGGTATTAATATTTAGTCCATACTGATAGTTGGTTCACTTTCAGGTAAATTGGTTGACTGGTGCACATTGGTTAGTTATTATCCTATTTGGGTATTTCAGAATGTTGGTCGTTATTAGTCTAAATGCTTGACTGTGAAATTGAAAAGAAAACAAAATGACATTGATATAATGTGTTTCCTTTCTTGTTGGCCATGATATTATCACACCTCTATTTTAATGTCTACTCCCATATAGAAGTACCCTATCCTGCCTCAGAAGGAACGTACACGCCGTGCTCTGATCATTTGCAATGACAAGTTTGATAATTGTTATCTTAAAGAACGCCATGGAGCAGAGCATGATGTGAAAGGGATGGAGCAACTGTTAGAAGGGCTCGGATACAAAGTTCTTAAAAGAACCAACCTGACAGTGCGGGTAATTCACTTTGCTGATTTTTTTTTTAGGCCTTTGGAAATTGTTTAGTAGTGCCTTAATCTATTTTCATTGTTTGCATTGTTGCCAAAATATTGTTTTAGGCCATATAAATATAATGTATATGTAGTTTCTTTGAACATTCCTGAGTGCTATAGTTACCCCCATTAAGGGAAGAGGGTTTTCTTCACACCACTTAGATTGAAAACACTGATATCAGAGAGTTGATGGGCCTTCTGGTGGAGGTTATGGGGAGATATTCACCCCTCTCGACCTTTCTGGTATCTGTAAGTGTAAGCATACTGTGTACCACACTGAGTGGGGCAATTTGCTGGAATACTAAAGTTACATTTTAAAGATAACCTGTTAGGACAGAGCTTACATGTCACACCTGAGGCATACTTCTAGTTTGTCAGGTGGAGAATCCATTGCCACTGCTTTCTGCTTTAGGAAACCCCTACATATGTTTAAAAGAACTTTGGATAAAGAAGGCTGTCAATTATTTTACACTGTACTTATTTTACACTGACACAATAAAGTTACTTTTAGAATTAAAGGAGAACTATGGGGAGACTGAAATACATGTATCCCCATAGTTAGAGCCAACGTGTGACACTGTAGCTGACATGACATTAGTAAATGTCCTACTGTGACCTTAAAGAGAACTATGGCCAAAAAAAGGTTTGGCCATAGTGGTATTTTAATACTGAAGAAAGGGAATCCTTTATCTAATTTTAGTATTTCACCTTAATTTCCTTCAGCTTTTATATATGAAGCCCAGTGAGATGACAGAAGTAGTATTTGTTTCCATCACATCTTAACTATTTCTCTATGACATTCTTGCAGGAGATGCGGGACACAATGAGAATGTTTGCTGCTGAGCAGGAACACATCACCTCAGATAGCACCTTCATAGTATTTATGTCTCATGGTCAGAGAGATGTCATATGTGGAACTGACTCTGAGGAGGAGACAAACAATATGCTACATGTTGATGAGATCTTCACTACCTTCAACAATGTGAACTGCCGCGTCCTGCGAGATAAACCAAAAGTTATAATTATTCAAGCCTGTCGTGGGGGTAAGTAAAAGTGCTCTGGTATTTTAGCAGACATCCTTAAAAGGCCGATCAGAGTTTGGTAAATTACTAACTGGTGGATCAGTGTCAGTGATACCCTGGGTTTAAAGCTTAAAAGTATTAATTCCAAAGTGATTTTATCAGTTGTAGCATATTTTCTCACATACATGCTGTACCTCATATAACTGCTTTAAAAAAAAAAAAAGAAGCTGTTTCCAACAGCCGTGTATAAACAATTAGGGCTCCCTACAAATACACTATGGGGAATTTATCAAAACTAGAACAGACAAAATCTAGAGCAGTTGCCTATGGCAACCAATCAGCTTCTCTCTTCAATTTGTTTAGTTAAGCTTTGAAAATGAGAGGTGGATGTTGATTGGCTGCTATACACAGCTGCTCCAGATTTTTTGGAAAATCTGACTATCATACCCATCTGAGCTTTTTGTACATCTATTTAAACCTCCCTGCCTTTTGTGGCTATGGCAACCTCCGCTCTTCTTGGAAGGCTTTTACAATTTTTTGTAGTGTGCTTAAGGTAATGTGTGTCCATTCAGCCAAAAAGGCTACTGATGTTGGATGGGAAGCCCTGGCTTGAAATCTGAATTCCAATTCATCCCAGGGCTATTCAGTCGGGTTGAGTACAGGGCTCTTAACTCATCAAACCTATCTTTATGAAACTGGTTTTGTGCACAGGGGCCCAGTCATGCTGCAAAAGAGAAAGGTCTTCCCCACACTGCTGCCACAAGGTTGGAAGCACAAAATTGCCTAAAATATCTTTGTATGCTGTAGTATCAACAGTACCCTTCACTGGAAACACCTGAACATAATAATTTGATGTGGTGGCCACATACGTTTGGCCATATAGTGTAGATGTGATGGTCAGGTGCCCACAAACCTTAGGTTTTATGGTGTATCTGTTATTTTACTTGAACTTCATTTCAGATTTTACCTGCAGTGCCAGTAAAAGGAGGATTGTGCCAATGGGGTGTGACAAATATATAAATGTATACGGTGAATGGTGGCATTAGGGGGCTGTAAAAATATAAACTACACTGATATGCCTGGCCTTTTGTCCTTTATGACTGGGCTATAAGTGGTAGCATTAATAAACAAAGGGCTAAAGCAGCCTAATTGTTCGAATTAGAACCGAACACGGGGGTGTTCGGCTCATCCCTATTAAAGATGTGCCTGACTTTCAAAGGCATGGGACATTTATTCAGCCATTGATGTCTTGTTTTACATACTTGATGGTGACTGATTGTATTGAATCCACTACATGAGGAAGACAGCCACACAGAAAGCATTTTTAACATGAAATATCAGTAGTTAAGGTTTACATTAGGGATGCACCGATACCGATACTAGTATCGAGTACTCGTACTTGCCCAAATGCTACGATACCTAGCACAAGTACTTCCTGTATCAGGAAGCCGGGCAGCACATCAGTACACGCTGCCCGGTTTCCTGATTGGCCAGGAAACGGCTCCATGCTCTCTCGTCACTTGTGATGAGAGAGCATGGAGCTGACTTCCCGGCCAATCAGGAAGTCGGGGAGCGGGTAATGACGCAGCGCCCGGCATTCTGATTGGCCCGGGAAGCCGGCGTCATGCTCCCTCGTCATCTCATGAATCATAATATTAAGAAAGTGACCTTAAAGCATTAGTTTGTATTGCTTTAGAAAAAATTTGACCTGTCCCTTTAAGAAAAAGTATCGGTAATTGGTATCTGCGAGTACTTGATCAAAAGTATCGGTACTCGTACTCTGTCTTAAAAAAGTGGCATCGGTGCATCCCTAGTTTACATAATTCTCTCTGCACAGGATTCTTTACATTTGAACTAATTTTTATTGCTAGTTTTTATTTGTTATTAGTTACAGTTTTTGTCTTTAGGTTATAAATCTTCTGTGTTGGCTTTTCCACTTTGTAAAACAATTTTAACATTTAATGACTTCCAGTTTGCACTTAGCTCTTTACAGAAAGGTTTAGTTAAAGTGGCTCTTGTTAAGAACCATCAGAATAACTTTTGTAAGAAAAGGAATCTGTATACAAATACAGATTTGGACAGAATGAAATACATGATATTGTAAGCAAGATAATAGCACATGTATGCAGCTTCCTAGAGACCATTTTGACTGTCCCCTGGGTGTTATGAGTAGTGCATGGATTGCACATTATCCATCAGATCCATCACAGTTGGCTGTTACAGTTTTGGCTGCTCATCACCACGAATAAGCATCTTATTCAGCTTAAGCAGCTTGTTGCTTGGCTGTCATGCTGACCTTCTTGATTCTATACTTTGGTTAGGTCACTGACCTAACCAAATCTGTACAAAAGGACAGCGACTTTCTCTCCTTCTTCTCTGATCTGCACTTGTTCCAAGGCAGTGACTTAGAAAGTATGGAAGCCAATAGGTATGCATAACATCCAGGCAATTAATGTTTGCTAGTAAACTAAGTATACATTATTATTTACATATTTTATTCTTATGAGCTTAAGATGGATGACAATTACTTGGTATCAGGTAAATAATATAGTTACAGTTTATTCTTAGTATTACCATCATTTGTTAGTCAGACTAAAATATAATCATTTACAAATAGTATATAAGTACTGTATATGTACTAATGGGTGTGGAACTTGGTGAACATAAAATATGTGACAATAAGGGGGTGATTTACTAACCTAAACACACGCACGCACTAGGTGCGTGTGATTTTTACACAGCAAAATGTATTTATCAACCAAAAAGTCTCTAAAAGCATATTTCCACTAATGCCATATATGGAAAAATCATGCACATTATGCATATATAATGCTGCTTCACAGTTTAGACAAAAATGGTTAGCTCATGCATTTACATTCCTGCATTCATCAACGCAAGCACAACAACATAGAGCTAATTTACACAACATCACCTTGCAATTCATGCAGGGCTTTGCACAACACACCTGCTGGGTGTGTACACACTACAAAGGTGTCTAGATTCCACCCATAGATCATGCTGGGAGGGAACACACTACAGAGGTGTATACTTATTCGTGGCGTGTTTATAAGGTTAGTAAATCAACCCCTAAATGTTTGATAGTAAGAGCAAGTAGAAAAACATGGCAAGGATGAGGGAAGATTAGAGCGTATGCGTTCTGAAGTTCTCATTCATTTTATTTTAAATTCAATACTGAAAAGTCATTAGAGCTGAACACATGAGTAAAATATAACCATTTACATCCCCAAGGATTTGAAATTCTGTTTATCCCATCTTGTGATTTAAACATTACAGATCAAAACCGGAGACATCTATTTTTCCTGGTTCAGCTTTGCAACTTCCTGGGTCATCTGTTCATCTCCAGCCTACTCATTAGACAATTAATTCTCATCATCAAACACATTATTCAGGAAGTTGTAAAGCTGAAACAGGACTTGACTTCCTAGCTGTCAAGAGTTCCCCGTGCATTGATCCAGTGCGATATTTTGCCCCCCCCCGTCTGTGATACTCGTCTTCCTGCCAATCCGCCCTGAACCTCTGTGTTTAAAAGGCCCGTGCACTTGTTGCTTGGTGTTTGAGCAACATTTGGCCAGATCCCTTTTGTGTCCCTTGGAACTTGTTTCCTTAAGGATCCCTGCAAACTGCTGCTGACCAGTGTTGCTGTTTCCTGTGTCTCCTTCGGGTTCCTCCGTGCTCCTATTGAGATCCTGCACTTCCAGCAAGTGGATTGCTATCACTATCTACTGTGAGCTCTTTGCACCTGTGCTCTTCCAGTGAGTCTCTATCCAGCTCTTGTGTGACGGCCTATTTCTTTCAGCCAGCCTCTTCTGAGTATCCTGGCCAGCCATGCCGTTACTGACTCCCTTTTGTAAATCAGTGTTCTTATCACCTTTATGTATGGACTTCCTCCTCTGATTTCCTCAGTATCCTGTATTCTTGATCATCAGTGTGTAACAGACTTCACCCCTGCCCGCCTGAGAGTTGTCCTGCAGCATAACATCCCCACCTTATGGGGCTCTGGTGAATACCCTGCGCCTCTAGCACGCCCCCAATAACATATAGTCACCTCAGTCCCTGGGTTCACTGTGACCTGCATGACAGGCATCTTTTCAGCTCAGCCTACCCTGGAGCTCTGTTAACCCTGGAGCATACGTTCCCTAGTGCCCCAGTTCCCAGACTGTGACACTAGCCATTAAGTGTGACAGAGAAGTGAGAATCATTTGACTGGCTAAACAGAATTACAAATATATTGCGCAGTAATACAGTTTACTTACATGTATTTTATCTTTGAGCGGTGCAGTATTCTTACTAATCCTTACTGCAATATGGATTTATTCATGTATTTTTTGATTCAGGGGATAAAGGTCAAGTGTTGGTAGCGGACAGTGCTTGTGCCCTTCCTAGTGCGGTCCAGGAAAGCTTGGAAAGCGATGCAATGCGAATGCTTCAGAAGGAACGTGACTTCATTTGCTTTTGTTCTACTACCCCAGGTACCAACTCATCTTTATCATTACTCTCTTATTAAATGTATTATAATATATCATGTAGAATAAAAAAAAAAAAATCAGTATTTATTTTGGGTTTGTTAGTGTAAATTACTTAATATCCAGATATTTTGAAAGATTCCTGCAGACCATGACATGCAGAAGGTGTGAAATCCACCATGTAAGGCACATGTAAGAAGAAAATAACAGTTTTCGAGGACTATTACTTAAAGTGAATCTGTAAGGATAAAAGGATAAACAGGGCCGTCTGTCCCTACCCTAAATCCCGCCCGAGGGAGGGGGTTTGTGTGGTTTCGAGTGCTGCTGAGAATGCCGCTGATAGTGCGGGGGGGGGTGGCAGCTGGTGCTACTAATAGTGCTGGGGGAGGTGCTATGAGGTAGATTCAGTGGGACTGACGCCTGTGTTAGACAGACCGAGAGCCGTGCTGTCAGCGGATCTCTGTCCAGTCCCACCCAGCTCACTGACAACACTTGCCTGGAGCTCAGCGGGACGACAGCCAGAACGCCCACTCAGATCCCTCGTAACCAATGATGTCAGTGGGCTGGAAGCTGGACAGAGCGTCACAGGTTGCTAAGAGCTTGAAGCACTGTTTGGTTTATTTGATATGCAATGCGCCAAAATTAGATGTCATATGCTACAATCCGCATTCCTCAACAACCGCCAATCTTTTTCTGGCACAATGTCATTTTCACCAATACCTTAGTAAAAGCATACAGTTGGTACTTAAGATGCAACATTTCACTGGATCCAGAAAATGTACTTTCTGAAAAAGCAATATATTTATTTAAATTGTTTAGACATTAGCAACCATAAGAATTTGTGACTTTATATTCATGGATTTAGACACTCTTTCCTGGAGAGATACCCAAAAAGGCTCCTTGTTCATTCTACGTCTGATTGAGCACATGAAAAATTAAATTTTTTTTTTTTTTTTTTTATATGTCAAGTTTCTAACCTAATGGGAAATGATCCTGCAATATATTTAATTGGGAAAATGTTGGGGGAAAGAAAGCATACACATGGATTAAACTACACAAGTAACATTTAGTAATGCTCAGCCTTGTATAATCACACAATACTTCAATCATTCATAGGGAAGCATTAATGATCAATCATTACTCCTTGTGATCAATCACTAATGCTTCTAGTACTATTGTAGTACTGTATACTGTGTAGCTCTAGTCTAATGAGGATGCCGTCAGCAAATCTCTCAGTAACAAGTTATTAAAATTTTCTGTGTAGCATAGCCCTTAAAACCCAAGTGAACGCGCCTATGAATTTGAAAAAATAGCTTCCATCCTTGCAAACTGAGCAGAGTCTTACCATTTATTTCTAAAGCAGCCCAGAGCCATAGTAAAAAGTCAGTCCCCCATTTTTATGCAGCAGAGCTTGGTCACTGCACTCTGTATGTAAGTTCCGTTCAAACACATCCCTTGGCAAATCAGAACTAGAGTCTTCCACTAAGCAAAGTTCACATTCTCTGCTGAGTGGAGGTCTCTAGCTCTAAGGTCCCGTTCACACCTAGGCGTATTGCATATGCGCGGCCGTCGCGCATTTTTTTACTGCGATTTGCGGTAAAAAAAAGTTGCGTGACAAACGCGCGTTTCCGAAGGCTACTTGGCTGTAATCCCAATGGAAACGCGCAACAAAATGGCCCAAAGTAGTACATGTACCTTTTCAGGCGTGGGCCGTTTTGTAGCGCGTTAGGGACGGGCGGAAATACACCAAGGTGGGAACGAGACCATTGAATACAATGGGATTTATATTTTTGAGCGTTTTGTAGAGCGTTCGTCGAGTGTAGAACGCGCTACAAAACGCTCAGGTGTGAACGAGGGCTAACTCATAAGGGGCAAGTCAGACTGCACCTTTGAGGGTTGCTGCTTATACTCAGAGCACAGTGGTCTGGTTGTACTGAATGATGGATAGGAACAGACTTTATGAGAGTGTGGTCTGAGTTCCATAATTAATGTGGTGTGTGTGTGGGAGCAATAATTGTGTGCTTACTTGCACACAGCTGCATGTGCAATCTAAAAAGCACAGCATTTACAAATCATATCCACTATTTGAGCAATAACTGCTATATAGTATTTTTTGGATAATTTTTAATGAGCTTAAACTCTGTACCTGCTACAATCTGAAAGGTAGATACTCTCACAGCCCCAGCTGAGAGGTTAGTGATATAATTTTACTGCTTTTACAATTCTGCTTCTCTCGCCTCTCATAGTAACAGTCACTCAATACTTGCTTAAGAAGTCCTTGTTAGTGAGATGAGAAACTCAGGAGAGATATTTCACCAAACAATCTCACTTTGGTCTGAGCATTACTGCAAATTACCCTAAGTGAGAAGTTTAGCAGCAAGTAATAGTTTTTCAACAGCTTTGTATACTGTATTATAGTAAATGAAATGTACTCTAGAAAAGGAAATTTGCATACTTGAACTTGTACCTTTATTTCTCCATAGGTTCAGTTTTCCTTCAAGGACAAGGTACAGATGCCTACACAGGAGAGGAAAACACTCATGAAGAAATTCTACCTTTTCCCTGGACATTAGGAATTTAGATTGCTACAACCGTTTTGTACATGCATTATGACAATTAAAAAGTATATGTTTCATTAAATAAGTAACAACATCTTGTTGTGGTGTCACACTGTCAGGGCTAGAATATTTGATACGAACAAATGACCTAGTTTTAAAAGTGCCTACTGTATATAGAATCATATGCCATAAATTATTTCAATTTTACAATATTGTGAGTATATGTAATTGTTTTGCATTGTCCAACAATAGCAGTCTTGTTATATTGCTATGGATATCCTACGGTTTCAAATTTGACCTACAATTCGTCTGTTAGTGACATTTCTCAAAATGTTGTTAGTAGCTTGAAGGGACAGGGACTTTCTTAAGCACCCTCACTGACACCAATGAAAGGAAAAGTACGCCCCCCTCTTTCCCACTGACGGCACCCTTCAGTGACACTAATGAGATAGACTGTATGTCTGCCCCCCAACTGACACCAATGAAAGGGAAAGTATCCCCCCCTCACTAACACGATTAAAAGGGACACTATACACCCAACTGAGACCAATAAAAGCAAAAGTATGCCCCTGCCAGCAATCAAAGGAATATTTTACCTTTCATTTACATAAATAAAAGGGACAATATACCCTCCAACTGGCACTGCCCCCCCCCCCCCCCCCACTGACAGCAATGAAGGGGACAGTATGTACCCCCACCAACACCAATGTTAGGGACATTTTTCCCCCCAACTGACACCAATTTAAGAACATTTTTACTCCTACTTAACCTAATAGTTAATAGTTAAATTACACTTTGTCTTGAGGCTTATGTCTCTCATTAATACTCTCTCTGGTGGCACAGTAATTAAAGTGACATTAAACCCTCAGATTTTTTAACATAAAACAATACTGTAATGTTACCTTACTGTAATCCATGGTTGTTTCCCTTCTGTTTGCTGTTCTTCCTTTTAAATCCTCATGTCTTCTCATGCTGGGGGAGAACTTCCCTTTGCAGCTGACTGCCTCTTCCTGTAGTGCTGGCTCAGGTTGCAAACCTACACACAGACACCATGTATCCTTTCCATAGACAAGGCAGTCTGCTGCAAAACAGAAGTTCTGCCCAGCATGAGAACAGATACAGATTTAAAAGGAAGAGCAGCAAAGAGAAGGGAAACAACGATGGATTACAGTAAGCCACACATTACAGTATTGGTTTATATGTTAAAAAATCTGAGGGTTTAATGTCACTTTAAGGCTTATTTGTGGATAAATAGGCTCGGGATCTTTTTACCATGCCTCTTTGGGCCACGGACACTGAGTAGCGCAATGTGAGAAAGCAGTACATACACTACAGCCCACTGTGCACATTCCAGCTTTTCCCCCCTCTCCACTCTGTCAAGTGGTTACTTACTATATAACGTTACATTTTCAATTTTTTGTAAATGCCTATTGTATAACATTTGCTTCTCATTATGATATGTCTGCCTATACTATCAACATTGGCACCAAACCATACAAATAAAAAAATTGACTTTTCCTCAATGGTATGGGGCATTTCTAATGCAAAGACAACTTACAGGCGAGTCAGAAAAGCTAGTTAAAAAACAGAATGGTTCCTATAGACTAAATTGTTCTCACATTTCTCCTTCACAATATGTTGAAGCAAATTTATGAAGAAATCCCACCATATCAGTGATAAGAAAAATGAAGGGAAATAAGAACTCTATTTGTCTTGGTGAAAATTCCAAATTGTGTGAGTAGGTAATTGGGTAACTAAAGGTGGCTTTATACTTGCATTTTTTTTTTCATTCAGCCCTGAGGGCCACCCACAGCTCAAAAGTCTGCAGAACAAATTTTGAGCAGTGTATGGCTAGGTTACCTGAACAATAGGGTTGCTTTTGAGATAGGACCAAAGAGAGTGACTTTTACAAGACAGGTCGGCAGTTTCATATACTTTTAGCAGCCTATATCTCTCACTTTACTGATTGTTGTGACATGCTTCCCTATACCCAGAGCACAAAGTATTTTGTGGTGGAAACAATAGAAGAAGTAGTGGCAAGGGAGCATTGCGAAGGCAAGTATACCTGGTGACAGGGTCTCTTTAACATTAATGCATAGCCAAAACATTTTTTTGTGTGTGGATAGAGTAAAGAAGGGTTAAACACCTGCCAGTTAATATTTTTGTTTCTGTGTATCATTGGGTACATTTTCCTTCATCTCTTGTCCCAGAGATGCAACATTAAGTTAAAACAAATCTGTCAAAATGAGGGGCATTTTTCTTGTAGGGAAAAAGATTTTCCCTAGAGATTCACTTTAAGGTAACCAGTCACTAACCTTGCCAATTTCATTTGAGCATGATGAAAGCATGTATAAGTAGTGTTTAGCTTCAATGAAAGCCAACAATCTAAAGATCCAAAGCTATAAGCTGCTGAAGGTATATGCAAATGTTGACCTTTCCTGTAAAAGTCATGCTTGGTCCAATCCTTCTCAAGCTGTATTGGTAAAATAGGATGCCTATAACATTGAAGAGGCAATAAGAAAACTTAGGAGGAAAGGGGTAGGTCCTCCCGCCTGTGAACAAGAGCTCTTCATTGAAAATAAAGGGCAAGGCTTAGAACTAATGAGAATCTAAATGAAATACCAAGTAGACATGTGCACTGGCCAAAAATTTGTTTCGTTTTGATTCGGATTTTGCGTTATTTAGTTTTTCGGGATTTAGGTCCGAAATTGAATTTGTTTCGGGATTCGAATTCGGAAAAATTTGTTAGCTTTTTTACAGTCTGCAGAAGAGGAAAAAAAAAAAAAGCGTGAGGTTCCCCCCAATTCATACCAGACCCTTTAAGTGTTAGGAGGGACCCCCCCCCCAAGTTAAAAAAAAAAGGGCGTGGGGTTCCCCCCAAAATCTTGTTTTAAGGGGAAACCCAAAGAATGGGGGGAAAAACATGGGGTCCCCCCTAACATTCCCACCAGACCCTTGATCCGAGCACTGGCCCAGCAGGAAAGGGGGGGGCGATCGAGCGCCCCCCGCCTCCCTGCACCTTACCAGGCCAATGGGGACATGGGCTTCTTCCCCACAACCCTAACCCGGTAGTTGTGGGGGTCTGCGGGCAGGGGGGCTTATTTGCATTGGGGTACCCCTTTAAGCGGGCACCCAGATGACGCCCCCCCCCCCTGTGAATGAGGGTTAAAACAAATAGTTATTAAAAGTCCAGACTTTTGATAAAATCCTTTAATTGAAAAAAAAAACAAAGACAATTTTTGACTATTCCTTTAATCAAAAAAAAATGGCTCCATCGATGTAATCCAGCGTCAATCACGATGCCCGCCAACCCGCCGCAATTAAAAAAAGTCCCGCCGCACGACGACCGTCTGAACCCGACGAAAACTCGCCTCAAAATGACATTCCTGCTCGAAAGTAAACGGATGGGCGGAGCGAGCCGTGATGTCATGGCTCGCTCCGCCCATTTGCCATTCTCAGCTGTCAAATACTACATAGCATTCGGGAACTCCTAAATGCTATTCGTGAGTTTCCGAATGCCATTCGGGGTCTGTGAGCCGAGGTGACATAATACTTTTCATATGACACCAAATTTCCGAAATTTCGTCCGAATTTCGACTCGGAACGAAACAAATCGCACATGTCTAATACAAAGGAACATTTCACTTATGTGCAGCAGTCCATGGTAGCATAAGACATTTTACTCATGTATGTGTACCTGTGACAGCTTCATGTACTGAAATTACCTGTCCCATACAAGAGGTGCAAGTAACGACAGAGGTGAAGGCGAGTGTGAAGTAACAAATGAATGTAACTTTGGGCTGGAGAAGCAGAGGGTACAGAAAAGTGACTGATGAGAAATAGGAAGAAAGAAATCTCAGACAGTAATTACTTATCTATGACAGGTATTTATAAAGCACCATCAATTTATACAGCAATTGTTCATTCATATCAGTTCCTGTCCTCGAGGAGCTTAAAATCTAAGGTCTCAATATTAAATGCACACATGCTAGGTCCATTTTGGACTTTGAACGTGCTAACCACTGAGCCACTGTACTATCTGGGTCAATGGAAAGGGAAGGCTAAGGGTTCGTTCACACCAGAGGATTTTGTACCATTACAACACTCAACAGGAGGAACCCTAATGTTTTTTTGGCCCCTGTTCACATCTGAGCATTCTGCCACCCGTAGAGCCTGAAAAATGTTCTATTTGATTGTGTTTCCACGTTTTCTTGCCTAGTAACTAGATTTCCAGTGGCTTAAAATAATTGAAAAAATGCTCAAGTGCAAAAACATGCAAGGGTCCCCTGTGCAAGACCAATTTTTGATCGCCTCATTTAACTACCGGCCAAGTATAAACACTCTTTCACTATGTATACATTAAAAGTTAGAAGTGAGCCATGTCCGGGTCTATGTGACAGTGAGAATGGTCCCAGCACGCATGCAACTTACCTCTACTATAAATGGGCTCCTAAGCCCTGGAGAGTCTGTACAAATGGCATCCCTGCCCTGCAAGGGATAGTGAGCATAGAGCAGAGGAATAAATATACTGAGAAAGAAATGGGTAAAAGATTGCCTTAAGACTATTCAGGGCAGACCAAACTAGTCCCCATTCACACCCAGGCGTCAGCGTTTCCGTGCACGTTTTTATGTGCTTTTCACGCGTTTCTGCACGTTTCCCCTAAATAGATGCGTGTTTCTGCATATGGGTGTACTGAGTGCTTTTCCAATGAAAAGAAGCCCTGCCCATGACATAATAAACTCCTACACACTTAATCAAGAGGTTAACAACATCAGCCTTTCAGCAGCTGTGGAATTACAAGTCCCGTGATGCATATAAAAGTCTGTACACCCAGAAAAGAAACAGGCATGACACCCAGAGGTAGCTGCATACTGGGATTTGTAGTTCCACAACACATGGAGACCTACAATAGCCACACAAGCAAGCTAAAACATAAGCTACAACAGTATCACAACAAACTTTAGATGCGCCACACGTCACATGCACATGTTTTACCTTTGCTGTCCTTCAGGGATGGAGGGAAAGATTCCCATTCTGGCCAAATCTGGCAAGCAATTTGCATCCAAGCCCCGCCTCCTTCTCCCTCTATTTTTATAAAGGGGGTTGCGCAGGTCATACAGGCATGGTTGTGCCTGTATTAGACTTATAAATGCCTCAGAGTCAACATTTTGCAGACATGAATCATCCAGTACAAGCATGCATATGTACTCAGTACTTGGTTTGGGCCCCTTTTGCAGCACTTACTGCAATTACTTTTGCACGATATTCTAATTATTCGAGTTTCACCTGTATATGCGCCTTAAAAACACACGTTCTTTTTGCACAAAGCACGTGACAAATGCGCAAAAACCCCCACACGCGCGTTTTCCATTGAAATCTATGGAGCACAAATGCGCAGAATCTGCCTGGAAGAAGCTCATGCACCTTTTCCAGCGTTCAGCGTTTTTCCAGCTTGCTGCTAAACTCTCAGCTGTGAACAGGGGCCATAGGAATGAATAGGAATTTTTGTGTTGTGTGTTTTGACGCTTAAGCTTTCAGCGTCAAAACGCCCAGGTGTGAACAGGGACGAAGTGAGTGCTATAAAAAGTGCTAAGTGCTATAAAACCACCTTGTCTGATAGCATCTCCTAGTCTTGATTTCTTTAGTAACTATCTGAACAGATCATTCTACTATTCTCAATGTCACACGTTTCTTGCAATTTAAAGTATATCTGAAGTCAAAACTTGTTTATTTAGTTTCAGTTTGGATAGGTAAGGGAAGGGTTAAAACTGCTGTCAGTTTTTTTTACTGTCTGCATACTGTCTGCACTGTTCTCCCTTTACTTCCTCTTATGTAGATTCAACAGGCAGTGAAAAAAAATCTTTCCAATTAGAGGAAAATCCCCTCTTAGACAGTTGTCACAGCAACAAGTGTCCCCATTGGAATATTTCCTCTCCATTCCTGTTCTGGTGGCAATAGTAAAAATATTGGATTTACCCTCACTTTCCTTTCTGATGACATTGACTATTACAACAATTAAGGGCCCGTTCACGCCAGTTGCAGAGCGTTCCGGCCCAATTCTGGCCACTTTTTAGTGGGGCTTGCACGGGATCGCAAGGCACATTGTGCTTTCAGTGCGTTCTGGTGCGGAGCGATCCAAATGCTGCAAGCACTATTTTCACCACACCCCCCAGCCTGGCAAAAAAGTGAGCCGGCCGCAATGCGGGCAGTGCGCTCTGGTCCGATTCTGACCGGAACGCACTGCCCTATGGTGTTAACGAAGCCTTAGGGCTTGTTCACACCATTTTCTGGTCCAGATCTGGAGCACATCTGCAGACGCGGTGCTATGCATGCAGTGCGTTTTTGACGCGTTTCAGGTTAAAAAAAGAGTGGGGATGTCAATATGTTAGCTGCAGTGCGTTTCCGGCGCATTTTTGATGCGTTTGTGCGTTTCCGGACCGGAGAAAATGTGACATGCAGTATTTTTTCAGTCCGGACCGGAACGGACTGCGCTGGTGAGAACAGTAGCCCATAAAACACATAGGGAGACATTGTGATGCATTTAGGGTGCAGGAGCGCATGGTTCTGGTCCGGACAGAATCCAGACATCGTGTGAAAAAGCCCTTAGACCAGGAAGTGGAAAAAAAGAAATTGTAAGTAAAATAAAAATGTTTGTCTAGCTAATGAATGTAAGATGATTTCATACCAGCATGCAGAGCTGTGTGCTGGTGTGGTTTTTAGTTAAAGGGGGTATAGGTCCACTTTAATGGCACCATTATCAGTTCTAGAAGAAAGCCCATCCCCAGGCCACCACTCACTTCTGGAGTAATGTGTGCCCCGCCAGTGCTGGGCCAAGCAGGATTCCCTTGGAGTTCCACTTTAACATTTTGTTGACCTTTATTTTATTTACGTTCTATTTCGAGTTGCTTGGCATTTAAGGCAGAGACACAAAGCAGAGCTGTTGACAGCTCCTCGGGCGTCAGTTTACGGCCCCTGTCCTTATTGTACAAGCCTTCCCTGTTAGCGAACTACATTACCCACAATGCATCAGCAGCCTCAGCCCGGTTTTTGCAATCGCTTTGCGCCTATGGGAATGGTAGTCAGTTGGCTGCCAGTCAGCGAAGAAGCCGCGTAAGTGACAAGGCTGGGCGGTGCAAATATGGGAGGCTTCCATATATGGCAGAACGCTTCCATATATGGGAGGCGCATGTAGTACGTGCAGGGTTCCATGAAGAGGGCATGGGGCTGGGTCCTAGTGACAAACATGACGTCATTGCAGGGCGACTCCATCAGGAAGAGAAGTGAGAAGTATGCTGAGGACCATCACAGTGACAATCGCCGAAACACTGCAGGTCCGTTCCTCATACTGCGAGCTGGGGATAAGGTAGGAGCTGTGCGTGTGCGGGAGCACCCTGTGTGCATTGTAATGGCTCCTGTCATTAGATCTGATGGAGGGAAAATGTTCCTGGCTGATCCCCCGGCAAAGCAATGCAGCTGCAGTAATTCCAGCGTGTGCAGTCCAGGGCTGCTTTCCGCTATGACTTACTGGATGCTGTGCAGTGGCCAGATGGCCCTGTTCTCCCCATTTGTGGAGATTTACCCCAGCTAACACGCTGATGTGGAGCTTGGATGAAAGAAATCGGTACTGAGACAAATATACAGGCTGCCATTCCTGGCCTTCTGAAAATGCCAGTTCCCTGGCTGTCATTGCTCTAATGGCTTCACTGCTTTCACCAGCCTAGAACAATATATGCAGAGACCTAATCTGACTTTGACATCTGGCAGCTATCTCGTTCCAGATGAGCTGCTCAAAGAATTGGTTTCCAATTGTATTTTGAGCTCTAGTTCACACCGCAGCGTTCAGTTCCAGAGCATGTGGAAAAACTGCAGCATGCCCTATTTTATTCTGCTCTAGAATGCAACAAAATGCATGCAAATGCCCTGGAACGCACTGACCCATTTTAGGTGACATTTTTTATTTTTTTATAATGGCCCGGCACACGTCAAATGCGGCAAAACACTGCACTGCATATGCAGAAACTCATGCAGATCTTGTCTGGATTGGTGTGAACAAGCCCTTAAAGGAGAACGATGGGGTTAAGGCTTTTCTGCATTGTTCTCCTTAGGGTAATGGGAGGACACAAACTAGCGTCACCCTCAGCTCAGTATACCGTGAGCTACTGCTCGCGGTATACTAAGATGCCGCAGCTGAAGCGGATCCCGACAATTATGTCTGGATCCGCCCAGCTGCGTGAGTGACAGCTGGCTCTGCCTATTTAGAGGCAGAGCCAGCTGTACCGGAATCCAGCCCCTCCCCTGTCACGGCAGAGAGCCGTGACAGGATCGAGAGGTGAGCGAACCCGGTATGTGTTCGCTCACCTCCCGATCTACTGAGACGACCTGTGACAGTCTCATTGTCACAAGTCGGCTAGAACTATGAGGTGAGTGGAAAGCACTCCCCTCATAGTTCTCCTTTTAAAGAAGAACTCTGCTCTTTCCCCGTGTAAATGCGTCATCAGCTTATGTCCTCCTCCCGGCACCTGGAAACTTCACATTTTTTCCCCTAAGGATTTGATGACGTCATTGAGATTCAAATCGTCATTTATACAAATGTAAAGTTTTAGTTTAATACATTTTATCGTTGGTTTTTATTGAGCATCATAACTAGTTGCTCGCCCAGTCTGTTGGAAAAGTCCAGCTTGTTTGTAGCTTGTTAATCACATTTTTATGTTTGCAACACTTGGTGTATCGAATCCAAAAGAGCAACGCTGTAATATATTGCAGCCTCAGGGCTTGTTCACACCAAGGGCGGAGCAGATGCAGAGCAGTTTAGGAACGCATTCAATGTATTCCAATGGTATTTTGGGCTCTAGTTCACACCACAGCGTTCAGTTCCAGAGCATGTGGAAAAACTGCAGCAGGCGCTAATTTGATCTGCTCTGGAATGCACAACGCATGCAAACACATCAAAAAGCATGCGACCGCTTTGGAACACACTGGACTACACCTGAAAGCCCATTTTAGGCTAAAAAAGAAAACCCAGACTGGAGCGCATCAAAAACGCACTGCATAAGCAGAAACTCATCCAGATCTGGTTCAGATTTGGTGTGAACACGCCCTCAGACCCCTTTGACATGAGTGGTATGCCCAATGCTAGTCTATGGGCAGCCTGGTGTAAACAGGCATGTGTCCGGTTACCCCTGACTCCGGCTTGGTCCAGAAAAACAAACAGAACAGAGTTGCGTTTCATCGGACTTGAGCGTGCCGGATCGGAGGTAATCTGATGTAAACAGACGCATGTCCGTTTACATCCAACTACCCATAGACGGGGAGGGGGCGTGTACAGCTGGCTCTGCCTCTAGATGGGCAGAGCCAGCTGTCACTCACGCAGCTGGGCGGATCCAGACATAATTGTAGGGATCCGTTTCAGCTACGGCGTCTCAGTATACCGCATGCTGCAGCTCGTGGTATACTGAGCTATGGGTA
This sequence comes from Nanorana parkeri, assembly GCF_000935625.1. Taxonomy (NCBI): domain Eukaryota; kingdom Metazoa; phylum Chordata; class Amphibia; order Anura; family Dicroglossidae; genus Nanorana; species Nanorana parkeri. Next base: position 90,550 of record NW_017306777.1, on the reverse strand, counting down.
ACGGGAGGATGCTAGTTTGTGTCCTCCTGGTCCCCTAAGGAGAACTATGGGGAAAAACCCTAACCCCATAGTTCTCCTTTTTTAAGGAATAAAAAAAGTACCTGAGCTTTTTTTTTGTGCAGTATTGCATGTTTTGGTCCCATATACTTCAATGATAGCGTCTGGAAAATGCATGTGATGTGTGATATTGTGCATAACAACTGTGTCCTCCACGTAGCAACTAACTTTCCATTGGCTGGAGCAAAAATGCCTGAAAAATCACCTGAAAGCTCTGACTGAAGTGTGGCTCAGGTTGGGTCTGTGCTATACACCAGCAGTTCTGGGTGTACATTTAGTAATGGGGAATAAAATAATTATTTGTATGGCTGCTCCACTATCCTTACTGGAGTTGTAAAGTCCCAGCATACACTGTCCTAGTAAACCATGAGCATTGTAATAGGAATACATTCTAGAGTTGTTTTACAAAACTTATTTGAAAAAAATCCCTTTTATGCCTTCTGTCTGCCCATCACTTTCCCCAATTTCTTGCATTCCCAGTGTGCTTTGCATCTCTTTCCCTGCTGCTTGCTGTGATGCACTCCTCTATTTCTCAAGACCACAAATCCCATCATGCATTGCTTCCAGCAAGCAAAGATAATGTTACATTGTTCAGACGTTGCTTTGAAGTTCAGAAGGAGTTGTGACACAAGGTGCATATTCACAGTGCTAAGTGACATGATGTCAGTGCATTGAGGAATTACATCCTATGGACATCTTCAAAAAGTTTACAAACCCCTAGATCTATATGGTTATTAGGACTGGGTTAGAATTTATGGCAATACAGTATAGAAATACAGATTAATTTTTAGTTTCTGATCATAGATATCCTTTAAATGAGCAATAATCCTTTTCTTTCTGGAATATAAGATGAAATGAGATGCGACTGCCTTCTGTGCTATGAAGGTTCTACTGTGCTACACATGTGAAAACAATTTATATATACATACATACATACATACATACATACGCGAGAGAGTATTTCAATATCTATAAAATTGATTGAATTCTGCTGGAAAGTGTATATATAAAATGTGATTTGTGTTTCATTATTACTAAGCTAGTACAGAGGATGAATATGGTGACATTAAATACACTGCTATGTGTGAGCAGAGATTAGGTGCACAGCAACTCTACACCAGAAGCCCTCAGTTGGCAGGACTGACTATTTACATTGTATACACACCCATGGCTTTTACAGGATGACACGACGCTCCGCGCTGTCTCATATTGTCAGGAGTGAGGGAGTCCATACAAAGCAAAACGATTCCTGTAAGGTTTATGTACACAAGTGATATATTGAGATTTTCTTCGTCATAGTTTTTTAAATGCATTTTCTAAAAAGAAACTAGTACGGGCCTGCTGACAGTGCTGCCTTTTTGTTAGGGGTTTGCTTGTTAGTGTTAATTATGTGTGTAGGGTTTATAATTTACATTTCTGTAACATCCCTGAAAGCGTCTCTAGTTTTTTGGTGTGTAGTTTTTTTTAGCTTTGCCTTGCATCCACTTTTTTTTTTTTTTTTTGCCTTGCGTTCACTTTAAAATGCATCTAAAGACTCCTGTAAATCAAGCAACCAAACTTTGGCACATCAGCTGTAGTGAAACTACAAATTCCATCATGCATCTGACTTTTGAAAGCCATGCTTGTGGCTGTCAGTCTTGCAGGGTCTCATGAGAACTGTAGTTCCACAACAGCTGGAGGGCCAACGTCTGGCTATCCCTGGTCTAAACCAAATGATGTGATGCACAAGGCTCTCTTCCTTTACCTTCCCTGACTGAGCAAAATCTGCCTTCGTTTGTGTCTCACATACTCCCCCTACCAGACACTGCAGATCACAGTGGGAGGGTTTCAGCAACGGAAGCAGTGCTGTCAATCCTGAAAGCATTAGGCAGGACTAGGTGTGGCCAGGTGATGATTGACAGGCTACATGCTTGTGAATCAGCAGTGACAATGCCGATTGCCACACTCTATACAACATCATCTCACACTGTAGTGCAAGCAGACACAGCCTACATGAGTGACAACACCGCTCTGGATTCAGGAGCAGTGCAGCATCATTGCCATACTGTCATAGGAATCTGCATTAGCTGGACTTCAGTGGCAGGATCAACAGATATTTGTGGGACTTTGCAGGGGGGGGGGGGTAGGAGAAAAAAACAATTCTTAATCCATTTTAAAACCATTAAGATCCAAGTCTATGGATCCTAACTATTTAACGGATATACTTGCTTAAAGGAGAACTATGAGGTCAGTGCTTTTCACTCATCCTCATAGTTCTAGCCGACCTGCGACAATGAGACTGTCACAGATCGGCTCAAAACACAACGGCGTTCGCTCACTTCTCGATCCTGTCACGGCAGAGAGCTGTGACAGGAGATGGGCTGGATTCCCTCCTCCCCGCTCCGATCCTCCAGTACTGACTGGCGGAACAGACGGGGGAGGGGGCGGGTACAGCTGGCTCTGCCTCTAGATAGGCAGAGCCACTCCGTTTCAGCTGCGGTGTCTCAGTATACCGCGAGCTGTAGTTGCGGTATACTGAGCTTATGGGTGACGGGAGAACGCTAGTTTGTGTCCTCCCGTTACCTTTAGGAGAACTATGGGGAAAAGCCCTGACCCCATAGTTCTCCTTTTAATATAATGTATCCCATGTGCTGGAATATAGACTTGATTTATTGATATTTTTTCCCTACTTTTAAGGATTGATTGGTTTTAATGAATTCTCTTCTTGGGGCCCATTTGGTTTTTAGTATGTGTTTCTACATTTTATTCCTATGGTTTATATAGTGTCTTGCTATAAAATGCTATCATTAATATGGGACCTTTTAATGCTGTACTATAAGCCTTGAGCCAATATCGTGGTGTTTTTTATATACTGTATGAGAGGCATTGGGGTCAGTTGGTAAAGCAGAACTCTGGGCAAAACAGGGGGTGTGGACAAAAATAATTGTCCGAGGACTAAAGTAGGGACCCCAATCTACCTTTTATTTAACCGTGCGAATAAGTGCTTCTCTTTGGTCAGCGCGCTCAGGTGACTGTGCTGTAATGTAATGAATGTAAAGAAACCCTAGAATTTGAGCAATATGTTTGCAGGGGGGGGTGGACAAGCAGACTGCTACAAGTGATCTGGCCAGTTGTACAGCTGCCCAGATCACTTATACAAAACGAGTGGCGGCTCCCCTGCTAATGCAACTCGCTTTCCTGCAGCAGGGTTAAATGTAGAAGAAAAAACACCTGCCCGGTGAACGGAACTTCGTGTCCTGGGCGTTGGGTGTCAAAAGTGCTCATTTTTGTCTAGGTGCTAAAAAAAAAAAAAAAAGCCCATTTATACTCACCTGATCGTTGGAAAAGGAAAAACTTGTTCTTAGACTGCTCCTTGGAGCCAGAGGTCGCAAAGGGACATTCCATTGCTGCAGAGGGGAAAGGAGGCTTCAGGGACCCAAGTGGCAGCCAGCCAGCTCTGTGGTTCAGGTGAGTATAACTTTAAGCTTTTTTTTTTTTGGTTCGCACCGCAACAAAAATGAGCACTTGACCCCTGCAGTGTGGGGGTAGCCCCACTATAAGGGTTAGGAACACTTTTGCTTTAAACCTAAAGTAATATGTTAATGACCGTGTTTATATAAGGTTATTATCTAATCCTATGTCTTATTGCTTTTATGGGGAATTGAGCTTATCTGGTGCAGTAAGGGTTTATTCATTCTGGGTAATAGAGTATGAGAGCAGTGGTTAGGAAGGAGTAAATAAAGCTATTTAATTGGTCCAGACATTGCTGTGCTTTCACCGCTCCTGTGGAAATCCATGACGAAACGTGTTGGACAGAGTCAAAGCAGGGTGACGGGGTGCAAACACACACACACAGAGGGAGTTGCGGTGCGCTGCCACAAGGCAATACTGAGCATATTATCCTGTGTTACTGGGTGCCCTGTAAGTGGGTACATTCATGGTTTTAATTCTATAATAAAAATGTCAGCAATCTGAATTCTCTCTGTTCTGCTTTATACAACTGTTTCTGGAATTCACCTGAGAAGTTTGAGGAAGAATACTGCCATTGAAAGCCTGTCATATACTTGGGTTTAGATACTATTTTTGACCTGCCTACGGATTTAAGGGGCCACTTCTAATCGTTGAGCTTGTATTATTATTTTTAATTTTTTTTGGAATAGTGTTAAAAGGTGTGGATGTGCATTTGAAGCCCTGATGGAAGTAGGACACCCCATTTCTTTGAAATTGTGAAGCACTCGTGTGCAAACATCTTGCCATCACTTTGTGATTGGTGCTTTATGAGGACTTTTTAATGTAGGGCTCTTTTATTAGTGAGTTGTTTATGTGCAGTAATGCTAGGTGAGCTTCTACTTCATACAGTAGCTATGCATTACAGCTTTGATTTATGTCATGCATTCGCTGTGGCATCATTTCCATTCGCCGTTGCATTCATTTTTCACCAATATCTTTTAGGGATGATGGGAGAGTCGGACCTCCTGTGTAAAGTGTTGTCCAGTAGTGATGGTCTCGGGCGTGTTCGCAAGCGCCTCGTGCCGAGCCCGCCGGGAAGCAGTCAGCGCGCAGGGCCAATCAGGCACTGAGACATTTCCCGATCTCTGCAGCTGTGTACCGGGAACATGTCTCAGTGCCTGTGATTGGCCCTGCGCGCTGACTGCTTCCCGGCGGGCTCGGCACGAGGCGCTTGCCCGATCCCATCACTATTCTCCAGCACATCCCAAAGATTCTCAATGGGGTTTAGGTCTAGTGGCCAGTCCTTGTGTGAAAATGTCTCATTCTCCCTGAACCACTCTTGCCCAATGAATCCTGGCATTGTCCCCTTGGAATATGCCCTTGCCATCAGGGGAGAGAAAAATCCATTGATGGACAAACCTGGTTATTCAGGTAGGCAGCTGCCCCCATTTTTTTTTTTTTTTTTGCTGACCCTAGACCTGAACATCTGAAGCAGCCCCAAATCATAACCGTTATCCAATGGAAGGCTCTTACCTGTTTGCTTAGATAAATCCAGGTGGTCACTCGCAGGCAGTGTTTTAATGCAAATGAGCCCTGTATCATACCAGGGCAGTTGCACCAGGTTGAACCAGAGCCCCGTTCACACCAAAGGCGTTTGCAGATCAGTGCGGTTGCCGCACAATTTTTGTAAAGGCGGTTTTGGGCGTTTTGAATTGCTTTTCATAGCTAAAATGTAATAAAAAATTTCCAAAACCGCGCTGATCAGCGCGTTTCCATTGAAAGCTGTATGGAAACCACGCTGATCAGCATGGGGGAAAAAAACCTCAGGGAGCAATTCGGGCGGGAGGCGGTCCAGATCGCACAGACCTGCGAGGTCGCATTAACGGTGCCCATAGCAATGTATGGGATCGTTCATGTCGGCGGATCCCCCCAGTGTGAACGGGGCCATAAAAAGGCACCTACTCTCCATGCAGAAAAGAAGAATGGGCTACAACAGTGAGTGTACAAATATGCCATGGGCACATGGACTAAAATGGGTTTTCAAAATACATTGCATTGTTGTATGCTAATAATGCATGGGTTATACCGCACAGGTATGGAGTCTAATGTATTCCATGTGTATATGAGAAGCGTACATCAACTATTTTAGAATTAGACTTCCAGATGTTGATCAATTTGGTTCTGGAATTTGAATGTTCTACATGGTAGTGTTTGTACTTGATTCAGATTGTTGTGACTTGAGTTATGTCTGCGGGGTTTTCTCTTTTTGTGTTATGTGCTATATGGGTGTAATGACGTTCTGTATCCAGGTCACACATTGGCAGCTAGCACTTGCGCTTTCTGTTGGTTGTCATGTGCTGTGTTTCTGTGTCCTGGAAGAAGTTCTTTCCTCCAGCAGCATCACTTTTCATTGTACGGGTATAAGATGGCACGCTCCTTTTTTTATTAGAATTGTTCACATCAGTCTATAACTTTGACTGTAATTTGTTTAACTGTCAGCTTGTTTAAAATTGGGGGAGAGTCCTTTCCCCATCAACTTTGATTTTATTATCACAATGTGGATGATGCAGAATCAATTTTCCAGCAGGACATCAGAGTACAGGACATCAGAGTACAGGACATCAGAGTACAGGACATCAGAGTACAGGACATCAGAGTACAGGACATCAGAGTACAGGACATCAGAGTACAGGACATCAGAGTACAGGACATCAGAGTACAGGACATCACAGTACAGGACATCAGAGTACAGGACATCAGAGTACAGGACATCAGAGTACAGGACATCAGAGTACAGGACATCAGAGTACAGGACATCAGAGTACAGGACATCAGAGTACAGGACATTCAGTGGAATCTAACGAATTACAGATAAATATTGTGCACTACGTCTTGTAACCTGGTACTTTTTTGGGGGGTTTCTTTTATTATTATTCATATTGCTTTTTACATTTATCAATCGGTAGTGGGGCGGCCGAATAATCTAGGAGCCAGCAGATATATAAAGTTGTCACAAATCTGGACAGTTCAGACTTTGTAGGTGATAAATGTTGGTTGCCCTAATAAAAAACAAAAAACAGCTATTGGATCCAGACGCAAACGGCTATAAAAGTCAAGCTTGGTCACCTTCTACTGCTAAATCCTCTCTTGATCTTTTTTTAAAGAACACTAGGGTAGAAAAAAAGTTTAACCCTTGCAGTGCGGCTACTTCTGCACCGCAAGGGTTAACTGCTCATTTTCATCTAGGGACTTAAATTGAAAAGTTATGCTCGCAAGAACCTCGAAGCTGGGCGCCTGTGCTCTGTCCTCCTACGTTGTAGCGCTGGGTCTGTCCCTCAGCGTCCTCACATCCTCTATGTAGCGTATAGAAGGTGATGACTTGAGGATCCCTAGACCACTGCAGCGGAGGGGGAGCGAGGCTGAAAGGAATGGGGTAAGGGAAAAGGTATAGATGAGGACAAGCCGGCTCGGAGGATCCGGTGAGTATAACTTTTTTTTGTATTTTAGTCCCTAGACAAACATGAGCACTTAATCTTTGCAGTGTGGGGGTAGCCCCACTGCAAGGGTTAATAATTAAAAAAAAAAAAAAAAAAAATTTTGCCCGGGGTTCTACTTTAGTGTGATGTGATACTTAGCTGACCCGACCCAGGTAATGGTAAGAAAAATGACCCAAGTTGACCATTACAGAAAAAAGTTTAGATTTGGATATACAGGCATGTCTGGATCTTCAGACTGAGGTAGATGTCTGTTTTGTAGTAAAGGGAAGATCCATTGGTGTGCAGGTGAAATATTCTCTCTTTTGGATTTGTGCGGCACCATCCACGAGTTACTACAGCATTCAGATAACAAAGGGGTAGATTATACAAAAGTCTTTTGGTTTTGTATTCTCCATCTTTGTACCTGCATTTAAGCGGAGGTAAAGCTAAAAAAAAAAATGCTGACCGGTAGGGTTTTTATTATGTCCTCTTTCATAATTGCGCCTCCATTCCTGTCGGCGTTTTGTGTGCATTGGGACCCACATGCGCCGCCCGGTGTACAAGTTTGGGAAGTAGGGGAGTTTTTTTATCAGCCCGGCCTGGCCAATCAAGCGGCTGAAGATGTTGACCCCTGAAGAAGACCAGGTAAAGATGGAAGTGCCTGCGGTGGAGGAGAACACTGACATTTCAGTGCTGGAGGGGGATCGCCTGCAAGGTAAGTCGGCCATAATGTGCTAATATGCTGTGCATAATGAAACATTATGGCAAACACTGCCTGAGAGCACAAAATGCCAATTTAATGTTGGGGGTTTACTACCACGTTAAATGTAGATCTTTGTAGATTAGCCCCTCAACGTTGAGAAGATCAACAGTCCATTGGGCTGAACGAGAGAAATCTACATGTTTATGGCCAGCGTTGCTTTTATTCTTATATGCTCAGTCTTTTTTTGTTCCCTCTATTCTGCTCAGAATGCATTTGACAGATTGCTGCAGGAGACTTCCATTTTTCAGGTGGCTTTGCTTACTTGCAGGGTCTCTATGTAGCTACCACAAGGTTCACACTCGGGCAGCACGGAAAGGCTGCTGTGTAGAGTGACATCCCCTCCACCCATCTAATTTTGGTTGATGGCTAACCTGGTCATTCAGTTTTAGCACAGATGTGCATCTGCAGTGCATTGTGTGCACAAGGGTTAATAGGACGTGTAGTTCCTGGTTCAGGGCTTCAGATGTAAACAAGAAAATGGTTTGCATGCAGCTAATACTGCTTTACTTTTATGATTTATACATCTAAGCTGTTTGCTTTTCTTTAAAACATAACTGCAGGAAGCTGCATATCATGAATATTCTCTTATTTTTCTCCTAGGTCTAAGTGTGAAGATTGAAAACTGGTACATAATGGTGAGTACATCAGCCTTCCAACATTGTTAAAAAATGAACCTCAGTCAAAATAAAACTTTTCCATAGTTCACAGCTTCAAAGCTGTTCAGATTTCTGTAATTCAATAGAATCACTGGTCAATCAATAATGGCCATGCTTTGTGTGCACCCATCCTCAGTGTAGTGTTATCCTAACTGACACATGAAGGTATGCTCCTATAGGTTCATTGTTCTTATTCAAACTTACTCAGATTTTATTTGTCACGTATAAGTGATGGCGTACAGATGCCATTGTTTTGAGGTCTTTATATGTATGACTGTTAGTCCCATGTGCAGCCTGAAATGTCATATATAGTCAGTGTGCAATCAAATAGTGCTTGGGGCATTCTCTAAGTACATAAAATGCTGCCAATCTTATTTGTCCAAAGAGAATAGGTATACCTAAAGTTGGCTAGTGGTAGTAGTTGGTCACCTTGTTCTTGATGGAAGTGCCCTCCGCACACCTTTCAGCAGTCCCGGCCAACAATCAAATAAATGGTGCTCGAAGTAACTTCACGGATGGCACCGTGCAAAACACAAGATTGAAGAAATAGCCACACTGGCAATCTTTTTGAATAAATGGGTTTTAAAGACCCAAATAAATAGTCAGACTTTGTACCAACAGCCTCCATTATTAAAGCCCAACCTTTACTTTTCAGTTAAGGCAGCCATGCAGAGAATTTAAATATGAATGTGTAGTTCAACAACCAAAATTAAGCTAACCATACATACTGTGACCACATCTCTTGCCTTGAAGAAGGGACCCTGTGTGGCCCCGAAACGTCGGCTCATGTTGGATTTCTGTGACATCATTGTCCATTAAAAGGACTCATTCATTTTAACTTATGGAGTGCTGGTGACCTATTTCTTCAATCTGGTCACCTTGTTCTGTCGCATTAAAGACTTTCGCAGCTTATCCAAGCCGCTTCTTCAGTTATGAGTGTCAGGAACACACCCCAGCATTTACAGCCACACACGTACCACAGACACCTTAATCCAGTCACCATGTTGTCAAGTCAGATGTTGTTGTCCATAAACAGCATAAGACATGTGATCAATGCAGATCGGGGTGGTTCTACTTAGCTGTTGGGATATGTACATGACATGTCTCCAGCATTACAGAACAAGTCCAGTTGAATGTGACTAATTACTACTAGCTGGAAAATTGAGAACCATTGATGCACCGATACTGTTTTTTCGGTTGCAAGTAACGATATTTATGTTTTGGTACTCACCGATACCGGTACTTCCGGGAGCATGCAGCCGGCTTCCCGAACAATCTGTAAGCCGGGCAGCATGTCATTACCTGCTGCCCGGCTTATTGATTGCCCGGGAAGCCGGCTCCATGCTGATTGGCTGGCTCCATGCTGATTGGCCAGGAAGCCAGCTTCAAAGCCAATCGGCATTGAGCCGGCTTCCCTGCCAATCAGGGATGCGGGCCATACCTGTTCCCTGGCTTGCTGATTGTCCGGCTTCCCAGCCAATCGGCAAAAAGCCGGCTTCCTGGCTCCATATTCCCTTGCAGCACTGCCGGTCAGAGGAAATTTCCTTCTGAGCGGAAGTTCCGGTATCGGGGGTAAAGTATCTGAGCATTTGGGCAAGTACAAGTAGTCGCCCAAATACACGGTTTCGGCACACATACCAATACTAGTATCGGTGCATCCCTTTTTGAGAACCTTAACAGACATGTACTTAGGCCCCTTTCACACAGCTGATCAGGAGGCGATCTGTTCATGGATCCCCTCCTGATCAGGGGGGTTTGGATGTCACCGCTGTGACATCTGTGTCCCATCTAGTTTTTTTTCTCCCTCCATTCATCTAGACACTTTCGTGTATTCTGACAGCTGTGGGTGCCAGAAGTCTGGATACAATAGCTGGCAGGGTAGACTCCCCCCACCCATACTGTTAAGCATGGATTGGGGAATTGAGTGATTTTTACTACAGTATGTATGGTTAGCTTAATTTTGGTTGTTGAACTACACATTCATATTTAAATTCTCTGCATGGCTGCCTTAACTGAAAAGTAAAGGTTGGGCTTTAATAATGGAGGCTGTTGGTACAAAGTCTGACTATTTATTTGGGTCTTTAAAACCCATTTATTCAAAAAGATTGCCAGTGTGGCTACCAGGGGAATTATTTTGTTCATGACTGCTATAAGACTGTAGGGCTGCAACAACAAATCGACATAATCGATCTATAATCGATTATTGAAAAAGTTGTCCACACTTTTTCAATCATCGATTAATCGGCTTCCGATTGGTTGGCTCTGTTCACAGCTCCACGCCTCCTCCCCCACCTCACGCTCGCCGCTGCCAGACCCGGCCGGCCGCATCCACACGCCGCACCTCCTCCCCGCCTCGCGCTTACCACCCGCCCACATCCACGATCGCCACAGGGACGCGGGGAGAAGTAGTAAGGAGGAGCAGGTGTGGGTGGATGACAGCCGATGATAGACAGGTCCGATCTCAGAAACAAGTTGCTGGAAGACTGCTCAGGTAAGCCTGCACTCTCCACCCCACATGGTGCTCTATAATGTATTGCTGGGATAGTGGGATTAGTATTCCTCTATAGCTGATGGTGCATTCTGCTGTACTGTATATTATACAGAGCAATGTACCATCAGCTATAGAGGAATACAAATCCCAGCAATACATTTGTTTGTATAATGTATTGCTGGGATTTGTGGTATTCTGCATTGCGCTGTATAGAGGACTACAAATCCCATAAATTATACAGTGCAATGCGGAATTCCACCAGCTATATAGGACTACAAAACCCAGCAATAGTACATTATACAGCGCAATGCAGAATACCACCAGCTATAGAGGACTACAAATCCCAGCAATAGTACACTATACAGCGCAATGCAGAGTACCACCAGCTATAGAGGATTACAAAACCCAGCAATAGTACATTATAGCTGGTGGTATTCTGCATTGTGCTGTATAATGTACTATTGCTGGGTTTTGTAGTCCTCTATAGCCGGTGCCATTCTGCATTCATTGCTGTATAATTTTACACTTTCTTCATTTCACTATATTGCACACCACACATTTTTGTTTTTCTTTTTTACTTCTACCGCTCTAAGCTTGCTCCTGTGATGGACTACAGTCTCAATACAAACTAGTAGTCCCATCACTGGAGCCGTTTTTTAACTTATTTTTTATCCGATTTAATTGAACTTAATAATCAGCTAATTAATCGATTTTGAAAATAATCGTTAGCTGCAGCTCTATAAAACTGTACTTGGTTACTGTTTCAGCCGATTTGAATGAAAAGTCCCAGTGCGTGCTAGATGTAACTGCCTGGACTATGTGCTAACAGATTTTTTTTTTTTTTTTAACCCCCTGGTTGTAGCAATACCCAATTGTCTTATTTTCAGTCAAGAAGATGTATGCTGCTTTTAACTGGATCATTGCATTTCATTAAACTACAATGCAAATGATTGATTAAGGGGATTGTATAGCAACGAATCTCCTGTCTTGCATTGCAGATATTGAATGTAGAAAACATGGAAAAGATCTTTCTTTTACGTGCTGGATCAAGCATTGCTGAATCTTTTGAAATGTTGCAAAATATTATCGATGCGCAAACATGTCACAGTTCAAGGACCTGAGACATAATAGAATGCAAGCATGTGTTTTTTTTCACCTTTTTAATAGAAAGGGCATGAATCCAGAGGAGACGAATACAGTAACATATTAATCATGCTGTAACCTTGATTTGTCAATCATTAACTTAACCCGCACCTTCCATTTCTCTTTTATCTTTCATTATCACGGAAATTGTTATTTGTGTTTGTGTTTTCAGACATTGTTAAAGGAAACGGATGACTAATTCTGCAACTTTAGAGGCATCAGAGACCCGATCAGCACAGGGTCACTTGTAAAGAATGACATACCCATAATAAGAGTCACTGTTCTTCCTTTTCCAATGGCCCATTTGATTAAATGTTGCCCTTCCTAGTGCTCGCTGGCAGTTGTATAAATTACTTTTATACTATGTGTGTGCTGGATAAAACTGGTATTGGACCCAGCCAGTAGGTTGGAACGCCTGCAGCGGCTGGGGGGCATCGAAGAGGATTTGTTTCAACAAATGGGCATCTGCAAAGTATAGTGACCTTTGTGACCGACTCAGGTGGAGAAATTTGTTGGTACCTTTTTTTTTTTTTTTTCTTCATTTTATATTATGGCCACAGTTCCCATTTAAAGGAGATCCCACCATCATAACAAAGATGCAACTATAATTCAATATAAAGTTCATATAATTTATTAAACATATCTAACACTCTTAAAATAAAAAAAAAAACCACACATATAAAATCTATATTGCACAATCCATTCACTCGGCTAACCATATATCGGGTAGAAACTTGTTGATGGACATCAAAATGTCCGAAACTGCTACAGTTCAAAAATATGTATGGGTGTTTGTAATCCACAGGCTCCAAGTATCCAATACTTAGTATATGATATCAAGGTTCCTTGATGATTAGAGGGATCAAGATAATCCAGTGTGTAACTTATAAATGATGCCAAAAAAACAACCCAGGACTACAGTCCAATTATATCACATCTCCATGAGAGTGAAATATAGAGAGTAGCTGGTGAGATCCGGATCATGAGCAACTTCCGACACCGTTCGTCCACACTGTAACTGGTGATAATGTCTTGGACCCACTGTGGAAGTGTTGCAGATTCGAACAAGAGTCCATAATGCCGAGGAAATCGGCAACCACCGCGCTACTCCCTTGCGTGTTTCTGCCCTGTCAGGGCTTCGTCAGAGGGGCGTAGTATGCTTGTAGTTTGTACCAGGTGGTTTAAATCCAAGAACAGAAATGATCAATTAGATTTTTGATTGCTCAGCGTTCCAATCACCACCAGCAAACATGAGCAACCTCCCATTTGCGTTCCACAAGTTTCATAATTATTAATTATGGAATTGATAACAATGAAAAAACATAATTCAATGCATCAAAAATATACATCTAAATATTTTTTACAGCTCATTGAAACAAGCTTCACTCCTCCTGAAAGGTGATCAAATTAAAAGCAATTGTCTCATGTATACCTTCATGCCTTTTGGTATGTTATACAGGAAAGCAAAGAAATTGTGAAAAGAGTTAACGCTTTACAGTATTGCTTATTCTACAAAGATATTCTAAAATTGTCTGGACAGATTTGGTGGCTTCTGTAATTAGATTACATGGCTGAAGACACGTGTGATACTGTAAATCAGGCTATTTAAACGGTAAAAAGTAGTCCCTCTGCTGCTTGGTGGTATTGTGTGCACCACACTGAACATAGATCCAGAGAAAGTGAAGAAGAGTTGTCTGAGAAGAACGGAAATAAAATTATACACATGTAAGGGCTTTAAGACCACTGCCGAGCAGTTTGATGTTTCTTTGACCACCGTTGCAAATACGAAAGAAAAATCAAACTGTAAAGGCAATTTAATTAGGTGGTAACCATAACGGGGAGAAGCTTGCGCAATGCAGCATATTTCATAGGCTGCAGGATAGCTGACCATGCACAGTACAGCACTTGGACTTAAGTCGAGTGGGAGTCACATGGACAGAAACATCGATGGTGCAATCTTGCATAGGAGCATCTAAGAACAACAACCGATAACAATGTCTCAATTGGATGCACCTTTGGATATCGGCTATGGATCCGCATTTTCCAAAGTGCATGATGATTTGCAATACAGGAAAGTCTGCGCACAATGGGTTCCCAAACAGCTTACTGCTCTGCACAAGCAACAACGTGTGGAGGTTGTGACCCAGTTCTTGAGACGGTATGAAGATCAGAGTATTCTGGAGGTAATTGTCACCGGCAACATGAGTGCACCACTACAACCCAGACACCAAAAAGGTGGCGCTCCGTGGTCGCAGGTTCACTTCAGATTATGAAGTAAGGGAAGCGGTGCAGCATCCGAAAAGCTTCTCTGCAGGAATACAGAAGCTAGTTGAACGATGCAACAAGTGCATCATCTTGTATGATGACTATGTGGAAAAGTGATAAGTTCAAGTGCTCAGTTACTTCTATTAAAGTTGTTGTTTTGCCTTTTTACTTTTTTGAATCTCCCTTGTATCATGGAGGAGTTTGATAGGAGTGTGTAGCCAACCTCTCCAGATATTGCTCCAAAAGGAAAATTGACCCCAAACTTAACAGAAGGATAGTGTGAATGGTAGACCATGAGCCAAGGAAAACTTCCAAAGAGATAACAAGCTGAACTCCAAGATCATTGCACTCCAAGGTACATTGATGTCTTATTGCACCATCTGTTGCTTTTTGAGTGACATTGGATTCAAAGAAGTTTCCACATTTGAAAAACATAAAAAACAGCCTGACTGTAATCGGCTAAAATGCATATTTACAAGCCACAATAATTCTGGGAGCCTTTTTAATAGCCATGACAAAACTGGAGCTTTTTGGCAAGTCACGTAAGCTTTATCTTCAGACAAAAAAGCTTGCACAGAAAAGAACACCATCCCTACTGTGTATCCTGGCGCAGGCCTGGTTATGTTTTGGGGCAGCTTTGCTGCGCCTGGCACATGGTACTTTTGGTCTCTGCAAGGCACAATGAAATCTCAAGACTATCAAGAAATTCTAGAATGCAACTTACTATGCAGTGTCCAAAAACTCTGTTTATTTTGCTGGTCATGGATCCTCTAAAAGGGTAATTACCTAAAGCACTCAATAACTAGGAACAAAACATTGGACTAATCTGAAGTGGCCTTTTATGAACCCTGATCTGTATCCAGCTATGGCAAGAGCTGAAACATGCAGTCTGGAAGAGGCACTCTTCAAACATAGGACATCTGGAGCTGTTTACACAACAAGAGTGGGACAAAATACCTGGTGGCAGGTGCAGAAGTTTGAGTTACAGAAATGCCTTGTTTGCAGTTATTGCCTTCAAAGGTTGTGCAACAAAATATTCTGTTAAGGGTCCTATCATTCTTAAAATATTCTTCTGATTAAAAAATGAAAAGCAAAGCCTGACTTGTATTACATATGGAATAAACAATGGTGTGTGTTTTTTTTTTTTTTAAATATTTTTTGTGTTGAAGGTTACCAACAAGTTTTGTCCATGTCTGTATGTAATTCTCTGCAACTGATCTAGTGCTGACAGGGTCATTTAAAAGCACTCTTCAGTTGCATCCTGGGAGTGCAGTAGTGTTTTGGCTGTTGCTTTAAAGCACAACTTCAGTTTCCATAACAAAGACAAATTGATGAACTTGCTTACTAGAAGTTGTTGACCACGTATGCAAGCATCCAAAAAGTGCTTGGATGTCTTCTTGATTCAGACTTTCACCATTTTTGCTGATTCCCAGTCAATCTGTGTAGCTTCAATTTTATGTTCTGTCCAGCTTTAAATTCCACTAGTTGTTCCCCACTCTCAATGTGCTATCCCATTCATCCCGCAACTCATGCCTGTTACTATCGCCTCTTCACATGGCTTCTTGTATATCATCTGTGCATGCCCTAAAATGTATTAAAGGGAGAGATAGAAAAAACAGAAGGTACTTTTCCTTATAGAATTACCTTTTTAATAAAAGTCTAAACCCATGACGTATAGCAAAATTATGTAATTAAGCATACCACCTACATTCTCAACACATTTTATCCATTATAGGCTTGCTTGCTTAAGGAACTAGTAGATGGGCAAGCGGTCTGCATCAGAACATTGTATACATTCGTTGAGTTTAAAATTTGATCCATGGGTAAAAGGGGTGAGCCTTTGGTTGGTTAAGTCACTTTTTACATTTAAACATATATTCAGTCTGTAACATGTTGTGTTACTGTAATCAATTTAAAAAGGGTTGTTTTTTTTTTCCCTCCCCCTTTACAATCTTGCGGTACCATAGTTTCATGACTGTGTTACAGGCACGGATTTTGAAGAAGCTTACTCTTGTGCGTAATCTGTTTATCAGGCAAGCAGTTGTAGTATACAGTCACTCAGCTGGTAGGTTCTTGCTGGTGGTTTTCCCAGAGGAAAATGGGCCACACACTAGGACTTGTTGCTACAAGAATCACACAACAGGGAATATAGCCTACACAAGGGAAATGACTCCGTCAAGCCGCCACAGGGCAAATGTGGCTTCTTGGAAGCTACACATTTATAAAATCTCTTCGTGAAACGCATCCAGCAAGAACTATGTCTTGGGGAAACGTTTATCAGGGGTTGAACAAAATGGGGAAAATTGAATTGGGTACCACTTGAGACAAGAGGTTGCTTGTACATGTGTAAGGTTTGATGCAGATACCTCTTGTGTGAATGCAGAAGATACACACCCCTTTCTCCGTACTACTTTCACTCCTATGCATTAGCAGCTGTGCTCCTATGATGCAATCTAACAAGCCATTGCCCACATGGAACTGAATAATAACGATCTGTATAACCGCATTTGGCTGCACTCTGTGCTTTTTTTTTTTTTTTTTTTTTTTTTTTTTTTTTTTTTTTTTCTCTCTTTGTGCTCATCCATTTATCTGCTCCTTCAGCCTTGTCTGCTCAGGTGTTAAACGCTGTAGCGGTTTTTTTTTTCCTTGTCTGTGTTGCAGTTAGGAAAATATACTTTCTTAAATTGTCCTGACCACTATTGTCACCCTGACTGAAAGTGAAGGTAAATCCAGAATTTTTACTTGCCCCTAGAAAAGGGATAGAAGGGAAATCTTCCAATGGAGATACTTTTTCTCATTACAACTGCCTAAGAGGAGAATTCCTTTTACAGATATCCTCCTACTTTCTGTAGAATATACAGGAGAAGAAGTGAAGGGAAATCTCCCTAATGCAACACGGATGGCATGAAAAACAAACATCTGACAGTTGCTTTACTCTATACAAAATGACAATAAATGTTTTGGCTTTAGATATACTTTAAATACTTTTGCTGATTTGAATGACTTAAAATAAGGATTTTGTTTTCTGATGAACCAGATACACTGCAGGTCAGCACAGATAGGCAGACCATGATTGCCATTGACTTTTTTTGTCCCACTGATTTGAATGCTTCTGCTTGTATATGTACACCTGTGTAATCTTCTAGAGGTTAACGGAGTCCTTGACAGCAGTTAAAGTGAGTGCAGGAATGTAGATGTGAAGATTCAACATAAGGGTACCCTTAATCAAGATGGAATTTGTTCATTCTACAGGTAAATTACAATCTTGATCATCTGCCCTCGGTTATGTCTGGCTGCTTGACCGACTATTTTCAGCCTAAGAGACTGAGGCCAGCACATCCACAGCCAGCCATAACCCTGCACAGAATCCCCCTCTTTGCCTCCATTGTATGCTAGGACCGCCTGCGTCTTAACAGCCAATAATGTCACGTGTGCCCAGCATCATAGGATGATCAAGTAACTCCTTCCATCCAGACCGGCAGACTGCTCTGTCTTTTGCCTGCTGATGTAAGGGGGGGCACTCTTGAGTGTAAGCGCAAACATGAGATTCGGACCTCTTCTGGAAGAAAATGTACTTGCCTCCTGTAGAGGACCTTCTAAAGCAACTTTCTTATTCATTAACTTGGCTAATGTATTACTACAATATAACCCCAGTTGTATAAGGGATAAAATGCACCCACACTGATTTTAATATTGTTATCAAGTGATTGTGATTAATAAATGTTTAACTATGGTCAAAGGTTTAGTGGTCATAGTCTTCGGCACCTGGCTGTGTCCATTTTCCCTGACAGAGCTTGGCACTGTCATGTGTATAGTAATGCTGAAGGCAGCACTGGGTCTTTGGTTCTGAGACATGACACTCCTTTAGGGAGTTTTGCTGCAAATTTCCAACACGGTTTACTGATTTGGTTTTTCTTTTTTCCCCCAACAAGCTTCTTTTTAGTGTTTTCACAGATTACATTTCCAGTACAATCCTGATCTTTCCATTTCCGTGACAAAAGTTCAGTGTAGTGTAAATTCTGACACAGCAGCAAGACTGAGAACAGCAACAAGACACATGGTAGTCCTACAGCATCAACAAGGTTTCTCACAGGCAGATATTTCAAAGAGAAGTATTTTCAAATGTGCTGTTAAAGCTTCTCTTTAGAAGTAAAGGGAAACCTGGCAAAAATGAGTACGGAAAAACACAGCGGTTGACCAAGCAACCTTTTGAGGGCAGCAGTTTAAAGACGCCAAATGCTAACTTTACTTCACAATCGAAAGATGCCCAGTGGTACCATCCGCTCAGAGTTTGCAGAAACCAGTGGGACCCTGTTAAACTTTTACAGTCCAGAGTCTGGTCAGATGAGTTTTCATAAAAGACTTTTGGCTAAATAGCCACACCTGTGACATTGAAACCGGGTCAAGCGACTGGCCTATGCCTGAAAACACAAAGACTGGTGTGCAGAAACATGGTAGCAGGCGGTCTGCACTTATGAGTCAAAATTTTAAATGTTTGGCTGTAACAGGGCAGTTTGTCAAAGGTCTGCAGAGCAGAACAACGTTGAATGCCTGCAGGCAACAGAGAAACATGGTGGAAGCTCCTTGCAGGTTTGGGCCTGCTTTTCTGTACATGGCGTTAAGGATTTGAATGACTGGTCTCCTTAGTGCTAAAAATGTTGATAGGCAGATACTTATCCATGGCACATGATCAGGGAGGCGTCTGTTCGATGGCAAATTCATTCTGTAGCAGGACAGTGAACTCATACTAATGCTTGGCCATACACTGTACCATTTTTTTTTTTTTTGTTTAGCCTTTTGGCTGAATGGAAAAAAAAAAATCAGATTCCCCCATCAATGCTAAGCAGCGTTGATGGATAAATCCCCTGCTGTTTCCATTGTATTCGGGCTATTACCAGTTTCTCAGCTTTTTTAGCTTGTGCATAACAGTAGAAGAGAAAAAGGTGTCGTTGTTGACAGTGTGGGGTTTTCTTTGCATTTAATTATCACCTCTAGCACATAGGACCACACTGAATTTGTACAGCAGTTCTAATGTTCTATAGAAAGTCTCTGGGGAGATGTGTTTTCAGGCAGAGGAATGTGTGCTTTGTCATGTAGATTGCAATACGCCTGTTAAGCATACCA
Source organism: Nanorana parkeri (assembly GCF_000935625.1). Taxonomy (NCBI): domain Eukaryota; kingdom Metazoa; phylum Chordata; class Amphibia; order Anura; family Dicroglossidae; genus Nanorana; species Nanorana parkeri. Next base: position 71,146 of record NW_017306777.1, on the reverse strand, counting down.
GCATTGCCATGGATCATGAGGGCTACCGTTTTATAAATTCATTTTCTAGACTTGGTTGTTCCTTTTTTAAACCTGTAAAATTCTTGTAGTACTTGATGTGACTGTTAAAAGTGGAACCGAATGCAAAAAGTCAATATTTGCGGTTTTTATATAGAACATTTTAGTATGTTAATTGTTCCTAAGCAGTAGCCTGAAAAATCTACCTTTTTATTTGTCTTAAACTGCTCCCGAAGAACTGCAGTGCACTTCTTGGTATGTAAGTGTGCCTGGGCACTCCTGTCCCTACAGCCTTATGACTGTATATCTGCAGTGTGAGACCTTAGGCCCTGCTGCTTCTGACCACTAGTCTCAGGAGATTTTGAGTGAGATTTAGTTACATGACTACTGTGCTTCAGGCTCTCCTTGCTGATGGCTCTAACAAAGGGAAGCAAAATAATATCTCTGCCAAGATGGCCACCTTCACACAGACACAGTGCAGAACAAAGCGTGGTAAGTCTGTAATGGGAAAAGCTCAGCTAATCGGAGGGCACAGGCAATACTGATAAATAAGCGTTTGCGCTCTGCCTGCACAGGGTCCAGAGTTTAGCTCCTCTTTTAAGATATATGTGAGTATAATTACACAAAAATAAACTTTAGAGATCTTGTTAGGCGCCTGATCAGATATGTAATTTTAAGGTTATCAGGTTTAGGGATCAGGTTAAGGATTAAAGGAGAACTATGGGGTAAGTGTTTTTCCCCATAGTTCTCCTAAGGGTCACGGGAGGACATAAACTAACATCCTCTTGTGACCCAAAGCTCAGTATATCGTGAGCTACAGCTCGCGGTATACTGAGAGCGCCGCAGCCGGGACGGATCCCGACATTACTGTTGAAATCCACCCAGCTGCGTGAGTGATAGCTGGCTTTGCCTATCTAGAGGCAGAGCCAGCTGGACCCGCCTCCTCCCCCGTCTGTTCCTCCAGTCAGCGCTGGAGTATCGGAGCGGGGAGGGGGGGGAAATCTCCCTGCCGAGAGCCGTGACTGTCACTCACTGCAGGGAGATCGAGAAGTGAGCGAGCGACGGTATGTGTTCGCTCACTTCCCGATTTTATTGAGCCGACTGGTTACATTGTCGCACGTCGGTTTGAACTGAGGTTGAGTGAAAATCACTTGCCTCATAGTTCTCCTTTTTTAATTTTAGGGTCAGGATTTTTTTAGTTTTAATTTATAGGCCTTAGGTTGATAATTTTCGGGGTTAGGGCACAACTGACCTAAAGCCTTTTTTTTCTTTTTTTAAATTGAAGCTGCTTTTACCCTTTTTTTTTTTTTTTTTTTTTTTTTTTTTTTTTTTTTTGCTCCTCACCACTAGAGGTCATAGGATCTCTGTGAAACCACCAAATTAGGTTCTTGAAACTCCAACTCTTGAAAGATCGTTCATACAGGTTTAGGCCCATGGAGGAGTGAGAAAGTCAACCTTTTGGCACTGTCGCCACCATCCTATTTCGTGGGGAAGAGGAACAGCTAGGAGAATCAAACCCAAACCACCAACATCTGTGAAGAACTTTAAATAGAAATAGTAGGCGACTGTTGGTGCTGGATCCAAAGTTGAGTTTATTTCCAAGGATTCGTGTGGACTTATGCGATCCAGGGTGCATTTAAACACTGGGCAGGAAGCTCATGCTTACTGAATGCTCTACAAGAAAACTTTAGAATGCAACCAGAGAAAACTTTAGAGTTTGTTCAATTAAAACAGTCTAATAAATTCTATAATGTGTGGTCAATGCGTTTCCAGGGCCAGAAAGACCAGAGCTTGGGATATTAAAGCAGGTTGAGGTTGAACTGTGGGGATAAGGAGGAGAATAAAAATGGTGGTGAGAATAGGCACACTTCTCTGCAACTGGTTTTACAGCCTCTGTCAATACTCCAAGCCATGGTGAAGGATGCTCTCTTTCTGATCCCTGATGCACATTAACTGCACATACGGAATTTATCAGACTGTTATTAAAGGAAAAAATGTAGCGTTGGGGCCCTTTTACTTTTCAGTGTGGTTCTCCATTCATGTTTCTCAAGAACAATATTCGATGGCATGTACACGGACTGTCAATCTCTTTTTGTACAAAAAGTGTGCTTCTATCATACTGGGAATGACAAAGATTTTGCAACAATATTCTGGTCCGGGCCCTATGAAAGGCTTGTGACACGTGCAGCTGATTCAGGTAGTTCCTGTTTGCCTGACTTTCACAATGTGTTGCTATGTCTGCAAAAAACCTAAAAGAATTGCCTCCAGTTCTTGGATAACGAAACTAGAGGCATTTAAGTCCAAATCTAGTTTGGCATATAGACAAAGGCCAGTGCTCAAAGTGAAGCTGCTGTGTAGTAAATAACGTTGTATTTGTGCGCTGTTCTTTACTACACAGTGACTGGAAAGCTTCATACTCAAATGACAACCAATGACACATCCCCCTGCCCATTCATTCATTCCATTTGGCACACAAAGACCCTTGTGTATAAAGGTTTTGTAGTGCAAAAAGAGTGTTACTAATCATAGGAATTGTATTTTTCCGTTTCTTGAAGCAACAATATTTGAGTTCGCTGTAGGGTAAGGTTGCTCACCTTGGGCATGCAAGGGCAGGCGCAGTTACATTTATATACATTCCAGTAACGTTGACAAACAATGTGACTAGCCAACATCCCTTTTCAGCACAGCTTTCCTTTAAAGGTTACAATCCAGTCAAAATGAAATGTCAAAAGATAAGTGCACTTATCCTTTTTTTTTTTCCCCCTGACCTAACCTAATCCACCATTCCCCTTCCATATAATGCATACTTGCCTCGATCCAATGACCACAGCCTCTGTTTTGCTTACATCCAGTGCTGCAAATCGCATGGTCCTGGCCACGCCTGCAAACTACAGCCCCTAAATCTCCTATAGGGTAGTGTTCTGAGGCCGAAGACTATAGGAGACATTACCATAGAAATCTAGAGAGCTGTAATATTCAGGCTCGGCCTGAGGAATGAGACTTGAATGTACACAAACAATGGTGGCCGCGACCATTAGTTCGAGGCATGTATGCATCTGTGGAAGGGGAGTGGGTTAGGTCGGGACAAAGGAGTAAAAGTATAAGCGAGCTTTGTCCTCCTTCCTCATTTCCAGTGGTGGCTGTGGGCACCCTCCTGGAGTACTGTGAGTCGAGGCCAGTGTGATGACCCACCCTCAAGGTATGTACATTCCAGCCTGGACTTGGATGATGCTGGGTGTCCTTCATCCCGGAAGACGAGTGGCACTGCACCTTTTGTGGAGTATTTTATTTCAGGAGACAGTGCTGGAGACCACTCTAACTTTGTATTCCTATCCATCCAGGGAAAGTCTAGCAGTATCATTTTATTGGAAGAGATGGTCAGAAGATGCCTATACACACATTTTCCCATTTTGGTTGTCTTTTCACCATCACTTTTGGAGAGTGATTGTGTGGTATTGAGTGGTTGTACCTTGATCAGATGAGTGTGAACGTGTTGGGTGATTCTTGCGTTTTTGTTTTGCGATGTTAAGCTCGCTGCACATTGCTGTGGGGGTTGAGGGATTGATACTCTGTTACTTTGGAATTTCCTATGTTTAAAATGTACTATCCCTTTTATAAATAGGTATCTTGCCAGTGTAATGTAAAAAACAGCAGCCTTTCTTCCAAGGATGTGGCCTGCAACTGCCATTGATGGTCGTATTAAAAAGCCTTCACTCTGCAGTCACGCCTTCACTCTGCAGTCACATTGACCTGTGTTTTTCACTAGCGCCCAGTGAATTTGTGGGCTGCTTTTCTTGAAATGCAAACCCACAAACACTGGCAAGATACTGTACGGTCGCACGTCTTCCGTCGAACCAGCATGCTAAAAAACCCGCCGGGAATCGTACGATTCTCGGCAAGTTAGTGGCCTGCTGGTTCGACAACTGCCGAACGGGCCGGTGTGCGCACACTGCCCGTTTGCAGTCAACGTAAGCCCGCCCCTCCATTACAGTCATCGTAAGCCCGCCCCTCAGGGGGGCGGGCTTGCGATGATCGCAAGTACGATCTGCCTGTCCAAGATGGGCAGATCGTACGTTTTTTTTTTTTAAAAGTACTTTACAACCCTCGCAAGACCAGGTCTTGCGATGTTTGTAAGGTGTATGGGCACCTTTTAGAAAGATGGACCTAAATCAAATTAAATGTTTTGTGTGTGGAAAAAAAATTAAATAATTTTGTGTGTAGTTTTTTTTTAGGCCTTGTTCACACCGAAAGCGGGTGCGTTCCAGAGCTGCAGCTGCTGGAACGCACCGCGATTGCTAAGAAACTAAGCACGTTCTGTGGTGGTGCATTGAATTCAATGCACCGCAACACCCCCCCTCCCGCCCCAGAACGTGGGTGGAAGTTTCTTAGCGATTTGCG